>NW_006408846.1:1602349-1609356 GCF_000296735.1 Chrysochloris asiatica
GTGCATGGGGTCGCTATGAGTTGGTTCCGACTCGATGGTACCTGACAACAACAACATATATATATATATATATTCTAACCACTGACCTTGTGGTTAGCACAACGTGGAAATATATATATATATAATTATATGTAATAAAGCACTTATATATATCGTCTCTGGGATTGCATCTGTTGCACAGAGCATGACATAACAGGCATAGTATTACAAACAAAGTATGGACTTTTAGCCATATTTGCTTCAACTAATAGACAATTGTTTTTTTCATGTGATGTCTGCCTATATACTTGAATGAAAATAATTACAACATAAAACCATAGAAAAGGAAGTGCAATAACATTTTTAAAATATTTTAATCTCTATTTGCCAGAAACATCTTAACAAAAGTCCTCTGAGATCAATAGGTAGGTTTTATATTCCAGTTTATAGTTCAATTCCCAGGAAATATCCCAAACAGTGGGGAAATTCTCTCGGTCCTTTTTCCTTCCACCAACCCCACTAAACCATTTGAGATATTGCTCGACTTTTCTTCCTCCAACAATGTGCCTATAAGACTAAACTAAATTCTACATGGAAGTGTTAGTTAGTGAGTTTTGGAGAGTTATGCCCTCATTTCATCTTCCATATTAGTATTTTTGGCTCCTTATGAGCTGAATGTGCATTCACTATCTACCAACAGCTAAATTCCTACCCTTTTTCTCACAGTTCAGACAATTCAGTCCTTTGGGAGCAACCTCAGAAACCCAGTGTGCCTCTAGAGCTTTTTTTTTACCAACACCAAGCTCCCTCTGCTGAAGTAGCTAGCATCCTAAGTGCTCCTTGTTCATTTTACTGCCCAACCAACCCCAATCTCAGGAGGGCTGATTGCTGCACCATTCGTTGTGAAGTGGATAACAAAGGACCACAATTCCCATGGGGGCTTCTCCTCCACCCAGGTCTATGGCTGGTCTTCTCCACATTCACTTCGAAAATAGAGCCGTTACAAGGAAAAGTTAAATCATGGAAGAATTATTTAGTAATATTTGAGGACAGTGAAATTGAAAAGATCAAAGAAATTCCTCAAAACAATTCTCACTAAGTCCTATATTAACATACTGTAAACTACTTGGAGGAGTTCTGTTGTGGCACTGCGGATTAATGCACTAGACTGAAAGGTTGGTTTGAACAATACGGTCAGCAGTTTAAGCTCACCAGCCACTCCTCAGAAATACTATACAGGGTCACTATGGGTCGAAATCAACTCAACGGCATTTAATAAAAGCAATTAATTACTTATAGAACCATCCCTGTCTAAAGTTGCTTTATAGCATCAGTGTACAACATTTCTCAGCATTGGTGCTGCTGACATCTGCTGGATAATTATTTGCTATCTTTAAGATATTTAGCAGTATCCCTAGCCTCTTACCACTAGGTGCCAGTAGCACGCTATCTCCTGTAGTGACACGCAAACTCGTCCACAGCTGAGAATCACTGCGAGGGACTACAGAACACACCTTTAAGATCCTCAGGAATTCTCTAAGGATAAAGAAACAAGTAAAGTTCACTCTGATCTTTAGGGAACAGTTGAGAAACTTCATTTAAAGCACTCAAGGAACTCAGTCTCTCCACTCCTTTCTGTTCCAAAACTCTGCACTGAGGAATGCCTTCTTTTCCTTTAAACTGATTCATTTTGGAAGTTGAGATTCTTTAAAAAAATGTTTTCCTGCCTATCATAAATCTGGACATATTTTACCAAAGATATAAATGGTTGCGTTAAACATCCCGAGAATCTGGTTTTCCCCTCTTACAAACCCTTTTAAAATATTCACGGTGTACATAATGACACTTTTCTTTTTCAGAAAGATTGTTATAGTTGTTATTGTGTGCCATGGAGTAGTTGGTGGATTCTAACCACTGACCTTGTGGTTGGCACAACGTGGAAACCACTATACCCACAGAGCGGCTGGCAGGCTCAAACCTCAGTCCTTGTAACTCACAGTCCAGTGCTTACCTTACAGAGCCACCATGCTCCATATATATATAGTCCTAATGTGGCGCTGTAGGATAAGCAGCAGGTTGGCGGTTGAAACCCACCAACTGCTCCTCGGAACCCCTTTAACAGGGTTGTAATAAGTCAGAATCGACTCCATGGCACATAATAACAATTACGGACTTCTGTGTGGTGCTATAGGAATGAGCACTGGACTGCGAACCATAAGGTCGGCAGTTGAAAGCCACCAGCTTCTCCTTAGAAACCCTATAGAAGGTCTCTATGAGTCTAAACTGACTCCACAGCACTAAACAACAACATACATAAATATGGTGCTGCTGTTATACAGAGAGCCACCTAGTGTAGAATATCGTAATTGTTGATGTGAAGATGGTATCTGGTTATATTCCCCTGAAACAAAGAGTGAAAAAGGAACACATTTAAGACTAGTACAACTTATACAATTGAATGTTCTGCATCCCCAAAGTAAGATCATGTCAGTATCAAAGCCCAGTTAAGATTATCCTGCTTCAAAATGTGTATTTTCCCGAAACCCCCCAAAATAATTTATTAATTGCTTATTGTCTCTAAACTGAGGAATACATATGGTCCGAGAGGAATACAGGAAGGGGGCCACTCAGAGTCCAGTTAGGAATTTTAAACACCAGGGCCAAAAAATAGCACCATAATAATTACAGGAACACAGCCTATGATTGAGTACCAAACTGATGGATACAATACACTAAAAGCTTTGAGAATGTTTAAAAAAAAACAATGGGAACTAAACTCATCAAGGATGCCAGAGGATCTAAATATTACTTAGCTATTGAAACAACACCATAATAATCTAAGGAACACAGCCTGTGATTGAGTACCAAAGTGATGGGTATCATACACTAAAAGCTTTGAGAATGTTAAAAAAAAAAAACAATGGGAACTAAACTCATCAAGGATGCCAGAGGATCTAAATATTACTTAGCTATTGAAGAATAGTGGAAATTATGACCTGAAAATACATAGCTTTCCTCTTTTCACAGAAAGTCAGATTTTCTCACAGCCAAGACAAAACTGTATTGAATCTTCTCCCAGAACTTGATTCCTGTCCTCCATCCCCACCACACCCCATGTAGTGCACTCTGACTACTTAATTCTCACAATAATTTGAAGAAAATCTATCCTCACATTATTTGGAGAATAAATATCTGCTTCTTATTATAATCTGTTCTGGATCTCACAGTGGTTCCAGCTGTTCTCTAACAGTTTGAATTATCTTAACAATTCTTCAGCTAGAAAGATCTAGCCATGTGAGCAGAACAGATGTGAGCATCAAGCCTATCCTAATTTATGTGGCACAGGTAAGATCCCTGACAGCCTGGCTGGGATTGCGCATAGCTTTCTTCATGGGCCTCTTCACTAGCAAACGAGTGATATGAAGAAAGCAGTAACTAGTTCTACCTTCCAAAAAGTGGCTGTATCTGTCTCAAGTGTCACTTTTAGCAATCTTCTTTAATTACATGGAATGTTCTACTTTCCCTTTAATTATATTAAAATTGGGATATTCATATTTCTATGAGATTTCAAGTACAAAACCAATAGAACAAAAGGTCAGTTAAGTTTTCTGCTATTTTTAAGACCCTCTTGCCAAAAAAGAAGCAATATGACCACTGCTTCTTTGAGGGGTTAATCTAAAGTATGTCTATATAAAGCAAAATAAAAATGTTGTAAGGGAAGCCAAGTCAGTTCCAACTCATAACGACTTTGTGCACAACAGAATGAAACACTGCCAGTCCTGTAACTATGCTATTGTTGCAGCCACTCTGTCAGTCTCTTACCGAGGACTTGCTTTATATGCTCTTCTTCGTTAACGCTTTTTTATTACTATCACTTTTTATTGTGAATTAAGTGGAGGTTTAGGGAGCAGATCATCAGTTTTACATTCAACAAATCATATGCTTTACATCATTACAATGATTGCAATCCCCTCCATGTACCATCATTTAACAATATCTATCTCTATTCACTTTAACTCTTACATTCCTCCCTGTCATCTTTCCTCTTCCAAACTCCCTCTTGTTGTATATTGCCTGCCCCATGTTAACAAGTGTCAACCCTCTAGCCGATGAATAACGACACCCCCTGCCCTCAGTAACCATCACAAAATATTTCTTTTATCAAGAAAACCTTTTATTAACTTTTAACAACAGTGGTCTCCTACAATATTTGTCCTTTTGTGATTGACTAATTTCACTCAGCATTATATCTTTCAGGTTCATCCATATTGTGAGGGACTTTGCAGAGTCATCATTATTCTTCAACCTTGCATAGTATTCCACTGTGTGTATGTATCAAGGTTTGTTTGACCATTTTACTGTTGATAAACATTTAGGTTGTCTCCATCTTTTTTATATGTTTCTTGTCAACAGCATATTAAAGGATCCTGATTTCTTATCCATTCTACTACTCTCTGTACATTTACATTTAATCTATTAGTATTCAGTGTAATTATCTATAAGTATAAATTGATCACTGTCATTTTACATCATATATTTTTTTGTGGTGTTGCTAGTTTCTTTGTTCCACGCAATTTTCTGAGTTCATTTTGTTTATGGGGTTTCTTCTCATTTTCATTTCTGTTGTGTTAATGTTTACTAAATCCTTCTGAGATTCCTCTTTGCAATTTTGATGTGAAGGTGTATTAATTTTCTTTGAGGTTACCCTGTAACCTATTAATTTTTTTCCCCTTTTAAAGCAGTCTGTTTATCTTGAAATCTACTTGACTTCCTCACTATGTGAAAATTCTGTATCTACACTATTCCCTATTTTCGTTTTGTAGTTCACTTCATTATAAATTGATATATCGCTGGTTCCCTGTATTGAGTCTTGTAGTTTTGTTTTCCTTTTAATACTTCTATATCTGGATTGAATTCTAGGTGGTGTTGTCTGCTGTTGTTTGTGCTCAGTTTAAAAAAGCACCCTTTAATATTTTTTGCAAAGTTGGTCTGGTTATTACAAAGTCCTTTAATTCATGCTTATCTAGAAATGTCTTAATTTCATCATTGCATTTGAGGGACAGCTTTGCTGGGTATATGATTCTTGATTAGAAAATTTTTTTCTATCAGAGTTTTATATATGTCATCCCATTGCCTTCTTGCCTGAATAGTTTCTGCTGAAAAGTCAGCACTTAGTCTTATTGGTTCTCCTTTGTAGGTAACTTTTTCGTTTTTCCCAAGCTGCTCTCAGGATTCTTTCGTTGTCTTGGTGATTTTCTTTTGGGATCTGTTTGAGGTTTGCTCAGTTTCTTGTATGCTTATTTCCTCATTTTTTCATATTAGGGAAATTTTCTTTCAACAACACTTCAATGATTTTCTCTGTGCTATTTATTTTCTCTTTCTATTCTAGAATTTTGATCACCTGTAAGTCATTCCTCTTTATGGTTTCCCACATTACTCTTAGGCTTTCTTCAGGTTTTTTCATTCTTTTTTTCTGATTGGTCTTATAGCATACTAGTATTGAAACATTTATCTTCAAGCTCACTAATTCAGACTTCCATTACTTCAAATATATTCCTTTGTCCTTTCAATGTATTGTCCATTTTAGAAATCTTAGTATTAATCTTCTGGATTTCTAATTGCAGGTCTTATATTGTTTCAGAATTTGCCTTTATTTTGTCTGCTTTTTCATGTACTGTTTTCCTGAATTCTTCTAAAGTTTTTTTTCTGTGTTCTCCTTGCTTTCCTTGATTTTTATGTCAATCCTTTGAAGGTACCTAAATATTACTTTTAATTCTTTTTTTCAGCTAGTTCCATTGCCTTTTCTTCCTCTGAAATGTTTTCTGGCTCTGCATTTTGCTCATTTGCTTGAATCATTCTCTCTTGTTACTTTGTGTGCACTAAAGTTGTCTATTGCCTCTGGGACATTTTGGTGTTATCATATTTGTATTTAATTGATGGTTGTTATGTTCATGTGTTCTTAGGCTCTCATCAACTGTTTCCTGTGGATGTAGTTAAATAGAAGCATAGGTACTATCACCCATTCACCATTCATACTGCTCAGTTTAGGGTGTATTTGGCTGGTGTTGGCTGCTGTCTATCATTGATCAGGTAGTACATGAGCTGGAATTGGCTCTTGCCCACTGGATGATGCTGCAGAGGGTACGGTTGTAGCTGGGCTGAATGGACACAGTTGCTGTCTCCTGCTGAGTGTGAAAGAGGAGAAACACCACATGCACACATACAAGAAAACAGAACAGAATAAACAAACAGGCAAACAATGGTGAAAATTGAAAATAATAAAGGAGAAAAAGAAATAAAAACAAGCAGCAAACAGAAAAAAAAAGAATATAATAACTAAAAACAGGGACAGGAAAATGGAGCTATAGAAGAGAAAATAAAAGAAAGAATTTTTTTTTTAACTTAGAAAACTTAGAGAGAGAGAAAATGAAAAGAGAAAAAGAATAGAGAGTTGTAAAGAAAGATCAGAAAGGAAAAAAGGAAGATGAAGAAAGGGGGAAATGAGAAATGAAAGGCAAAAGAAAAGCAGGAATAGAATGGTATGGAGAAAGAAGAAGAAGGAGAAGAAAGAATAAACAAACAAAATCAAGGAAAGGAAAAAGCAAAAACAATAAAACAGTGTCACTGTTGCACCCAGAGAGGAGAAAATTCTGGAAGGGTTTCTGCCATTCAAGGAGCTCACACAGTTGGTTTGGAAGAGTTGTGGCAGTTGAGTTCTTAGCCTTAAATGGAGTTCCTATAGTCCTAGGTGTTATATATTTTCAGGGCACTCAATCCAGAAGTAGTTTGTGGAGGCTCTTGATAGGAAAGGTTTCAGTGCAACTGGCACATGGTGGCTAGTTATGAGTGTTTCTGCTAGACTATGATGGTCTGATAGCTCTGCAAGTTCTGTAAGTCTGAGGCTGGTCTGCCTGAATCCAAGCACCAAAGTGGTGTAGTCAGCCTCTGCCTCACACTGACATAGTTCACAATCACCAGCCTCTGAATTTCCAGAGAACAAGGTTTCTGGTACTGTAGTGGTTACAAAT
>NW_006408846.1:1609971-1611080 GCF_000296735.1 Chrysochloris asiatica
GATGAGGCTTTCTGCTCCCATAAAGATTTACAGCCTCGGAAACCCTGTACAGGGTCGCTATGAGTCGGAACCAACTCAAAGGCACTTAACAACAACATGCTTTACCAAGCATGGTCTCCTTCTCCAAGATCCAGTTCCTCCTAATAACATGTCCAAGTGTGTGAGTCAAAGTCATACTATCCTAGCCTTAAGGAATATTCTGGCTGTACTTCTTCCAAGACAGATTTGTACTTTTTTTTTTTTTTCACAGTCCATGATATCTTCAAAATTCTTCACCAACATCATAATTCAAATTCATCAATTCTTCTCTGATCTTCCTTATTCATTGGCCCAGCTTTCACATGCAAATGAGGTGACTGAAAATATCATGGCTTGAGTCAGATGCACCTTAGTTCTCAAAGTGATATCTTTGCTCCTTAACATTTTAAAGAGATCTATTAGATCATCCAGAAAAACCCAAAACAAAAATGGCAGTATGACTGGTTACTACAAGAATAGGCAAGCTGTACTCCAGGAAGCCATCAAGGCAAGCAATCAAGTCCCTTCAGGACAAACCCCCCTCTCAGACTAAAACTCAAAGGGAACACATAAGCAGGCATGTAAGCTTGCTGACAACCACATTGGTCTACTGAAGAGTGGAAGAGGGGGAAAGGCAGAAATGAAGAAATGGGCTGAATTCAACCATGTTCCACAGACTCCTGTTGACCTGAAGATGAGAGAGAGAAGAGGATGGGGTGATTGGTCCAAAGTGTGGTGAGACATAGGGACACCTGAGACTATGGACAAGGATATAGCCACAGAGGGCTAGAGCTGAGAATGAAGCATTCAGTTGATATGAAGTGAGTGGAGGTGCACAAGAACACCCAAACTTGCAGACAGTACCCATTTGACCTAACCTCAATGGCTTGATAATCAGAATTCAACTAGAGGAAGATAAAAAATAATAATAACTTTTGATAAAGTAAATGAGGGTAAATTGCTACAATTTGATGAACTTGACCCATAATCATGGAGGTAGTAACTCTATATACCAACAGAGAGGGGAGGAGTCTTCACATCAAGTACCAATCAATGCTATCCCTTCTGTACACAGGGTAGATAAGGACAGG
>NW_006408846.1:1612755-1614361 GCF_000296735.1 Chrysochloris asiatica
GAACTGCTGACCTTGAGGTTGACAGCCCGACTTGTAACCACTACGCTACCAGAGCTCCTTATGGCTTAGGAGTCAACTATTTATGGCTTTTGAGTCAAATCCAGCCCCAAAACCTATTTTTGTGAATGAATTTTTACTAGAACATAGTCAAGGTCCTTCCAAGGCACTTTAGCAGAAAGGCTTGGTGATCTACTTCCAAAATATCAATGATTGAAAATCCTGTGGAATCCATTTCTACTCTGACATGCATGGGCTCACCATGAGTTACATTAGACTCCACAACAACTGTTTTTTGTTTTTATGATTGCCTTCATAAATTGAGTATTTGTAACAGGGACCATCTGGTGCTCAAAGCCTAAAATATTTATGATCTGGCCTTTTACAGAAAAAAAATGTGTTCATCTTTGCTGTAGCCCAATCTGGTGACCATGCTAACTGAAGAAACACTAACTCTTCAAGAAACCCCACAACCTTCTTATGTTTTTCTTCTTTCCATAGATACAGAGCATGGAAATGTTTGAAGATCATACTTAGACTACATATTTTGCTGGATTCTTTGCCCTACAATTCTCTTTAGAAGGAATGGATTCCTCTTTGATTCTGAGAAAACAGACACCAAAAAAGGTTGTTAAATAAATGTATATTTCTGATCAAACTATTATTTTTTCCATCATTCATTCAAGTATTATAATAATCAGAAGATGAGTCATATTATCTTACCTAATGTGGAGAATATAGATTTGTAATATACTTGATTTTGTTCCAGCTTTAGACACAACATACAAAATCAAACAAAGAAAAATTTTTAATAATTTATATTCTAAGGAATGTTAGAATAAAGTTGCTCATTTGCCTAAGAAGCCTTCACTTAGCAGTTGGAGGAGAAAGAAGTAAGTACTTTTGATTAATAACTTTTGTTGTTAGTTGCCATCAAGTTGTACCCCATCTCATGGCAACCCCATCCACAATGGAACGAAACAGCCAAGCAAGCACAACCCATGATTGGTTTTGGATCAGTCCACTGTGATCCTTAAGGTTTTCATTGGCTGATTTTTGGAAGTAGAACTCCAGACCTTTTACCTAGTCCATCATTCTGCTGAGACCTGTTCAGCATCATAGCACCACACAAGCCTCCATTGTCAGAAAGGTTGTGGGTACATGTGAAGCACATTGGCTGGGAAATGAACCCATCCACATCTCCCGGTAAAAGTTGAGAATTCTACGACTAACCCACCAATGGTTCATGCTTACAAAATTGTAAGTACTCTTTGAAAGACCTTTCTTCCTAGTCTAGCTTAGTCTGGAAGCTCTGCTAAAGCCTTTCAACATCATAACAACATGTAGGCTACGGCTGTGTATGCATTTCTCCTGATCAGAATTGTTGGGTCATAGACAACAGTTTTCTCACACAGCAGTTTTTCAGAGTGGGTGTACCAATTTGCTCTGCAACCAGTAGTAGTTGAGAGTTTATGTTGCTTCGTATCCTTATCAACACTTGGTATCATTGTGTTTTAATTTTTAGCAATTTTCTAAGTATATTGGGGAATTTCATTGTAATTTTAATTTGCATTTCCCAAAAACTAAGAGATAAGGTGTGATGCTGTAG
>NW_006408846.1:1614856-1617169 GCF_000296735.1 Chrysochloris asiatica
GAGCAGCTGCCGTTATGGTATTTATAGATCTATAGTCAGATGTATGTATTACAAAAACCATTTTTCCTCTATAACTTGCCTTTTCATTGTCCTAACCATGTCTTTAGGTGAATAAATTTTCTTAATTCTATATAGTCCAAATACCTTCTTTTTTTTATTATGACTAATGCCTTAAGCTTTGAATTGCTCCAGGGGCACTCTGTTGTTATCTTACACTTGGTGTGGGGTCTGTTTTAGCAGGTGCTGCGTGTCTGTGTCACTAAGAAAGTGCCAGCAGTACTCTGTGCTAGACTCAAAGTGTCCAGGCTCCATCTTTGGCAGGCACTATGCACCACTCAGGAATCCTGTTGTGGCACTGTAGAGTAAAGCACTGGAACAAAAGGTCAGTTTGAACCACAAGGTCAGTGGTTCAAACCCACCAGCAGCTTCTTGGAAAACATAGACAGAGTTGCTATGAATCAGAACCAATTTAAGTGCACTTAAAAACAACAACAACAAATGCACCACTTATCTATCAGTTTGTTGTACTGTGGTGGCTTGTGTGGTGCTGTGATGCTGGAAGTTATGCCAGCAATATTTAAAGTACCAGCAGGATCACCCGTGATGGACAGGTTAAAGCTGAGTTTCCAGACTACTCAGTGAAGATTCTGCCTTCCTCCACACCCTCTGGATCTAGGCTCCCTTCCATTTTCTTTTGATGCTTTCAGCATATTCCAGTATTTTGCACAAAGAATCATTTAGTATTGCAAGTTGAGGCTTGAGTTTTTTCCCTCAAGTTCTTTCAGCTTGAGAAATGCTGAGCATGTTCTCCTCTTTTGGTTTTCTAATTCCAGGTCTTTGCACATTTCATTGTAATATTTGAATTTGTCTTCTTGAGCTACCATTTGAAATTTCCTGTTCAGCTCTTTTATCCCTTCATTCATTTCTTCCATTTGCTTTAGCATTACTACACTGGAGAGCAAGTTTCAGAGTTTCTTCTGACATCCATTTTGGTCTTTTCTTTCTTCTTTGTTTTCTTAAGGACCTTTGGATTTCTTCTGATATGATATTCTTGATGTCATCCCATAGCTCTTTTTGGTTTTGTTCATTAGTATATAATGCATCAAATCTGTTCTCAGGTGGGATATGTTCAGGGTTATATCTTTGCTCTGTGGACTTGTTTAAATTTTCTTGAGCTTCAGCCTGAACTTGCATATCAGCAATTGATAGTTTGTCCCAAAATCTGCCCCTGGCCTTGTTTTGACTGATGAAATGGAGCTTTTCCACCCCTTTTTCCACAGATGTAGTCAGGTTGATTTCTGTGTATTCCATCTGGTGAAGTCCATGTATATAATAGTCTTTTTTTTTTAATGCTTTATTGTGAATTATATGATAGTTTACATGAGAGAACTTTAGTTTTACATTCATTCCATCGTATATCATCTCATTGCCATGGTTCCAATCCCCTCCATGCATCATCAACCAACCAAAGTGTATATCCTAGAAACCCGCCCCCTACACTTCCCCCTCCTCCGCCCCCCGCCCCCTCTGGTTTTCGGCTCACAGTGCCTTTCCCTCTCTGGATCCAAAGTCCCCAGCCACTTCATTACTCCATGTCATCGTCTCTGTCTTCATCTCAGGCATCTCTGTTTCTCTGGATAGGGTCCCACTCTTGGCTCTTCTCCGTTGATGGTCCCAGAGACCTCCACTCCTAGCCTGTAGAATTAATCACTCCCTTCCTTGTTACAAAACGTCTATCTTTGCATTTCCAACCCTCATAATCCGCCCTGATAAGCATTATTCACTACAGTATCACGAGTTACCCATCTGTATTTCCTTTCATCAGCTCTGCCCAGACAGATTGAATAGTACCCACTGAAGATTCTGCCTTCCGCCATGCTCCCTAGCACTAGGTTCCCTCTTGAAAGCTTGTAAGCCAGTCACTTCTTGCCTTTGTAGTTCCCCCTTCCCCATTTGAGTATCCAATGTCCAAGTTGTCCATCTTCGTCCACTCTGTGTGTGAAGGGGATGGGAATGATTCTTGCTGTAGGGATTTGTTCCTTGTTTTGAGTTGCTGCTCCATAGGTATAGGTCAAGTTCATCAGACTGTATCAGCTCACTCTTTTTTTTTTCCCCTCTTCTTTCTTCTCTATAATAGTCTTTTATGTTGTTAAAAATATATATTTGCAATGAAGAAGTCATTGGTCTTGCAAAATTCTGTCATGTGATCTCCAGCATCGTTTCGGTCATCAAAGCCATATTTTCCAACTACTGAGTTTGTTACATTTTGTAACAAAAGGAGGGGAGTGGTTGACTTTGCAGTTCAGGAGCAGA
>NW_006408846.1:1627924-1635232 GCF_000296735.1 Chrysochloris asiatica
TCAACAGCCAAAGGTATGATGGAATAAGTCCAAAGTGCACTGATGGCATTGGCAAAGGCTCCAGGAATTGATAGTTTA
This sequence comes from Chrysochloris asiatica, assembly GCF_000296735.1. Taxonomy (NCBI): domain Eukaryota; kingdom Metazoa; phylum Chordata; class Mammalia; order Afrosoricida; family Chrysochloridae; genus Chrysochloris; species Chrysochloris asiatica. The sequence continues at coordinate 1,628,003 of NW_006408846.1, forward strand.
CAAATTGCAAGTTTTCAACAAACTGCTGCAGCACTGGATACACTCACTCACCTATGCCAAGAAATTTGGAAGACAGCTACCTGGCCAACTGACTGGAAAAGATCTATTTTTGTGCCCATTCCAAAGAGAGGAGTTCCAATGGAAAGTGAAATCATCAGATGATATCATTACTATCACATGCAAGTACAATTCTGTTTAAGATAATACAAAAATGGCTGCAACAGTAAGTACATTGACAGGGAACTATCAGAAGTTCAAGCCAGAATCAAATGAGATAGTGGAACAACAAATAGCATCGCTGACGTCAGGTGGATACTGGCTGAAAGCTGAGAATACCAGAAAGACGTTTGCTTGTGCTTTACTGAATATGTAAAGGCTTTCAATTGTGTGGATCATGAAACGCTATGGACAAAATTGCGAAGAATGAGTATTCTGGAACACTTAATTGTGGTCATGAAGAACCTGTACATAGACCAAGTCATTTGAGCAGACCAAGGGGACACTGCATGGTTTAAAATCAGGAAAGGTGTGTGCCAAGGGTCTATTCTTTCACCATACTTATTCAATCTGCATGCTGAGCAAATAATCTGAGAAACTGGACTGTATGAAGAATGTGGTATCAGGATTGGAGGAAGACTTATGAACAACCTGCAATATGCAGATGAAAGCATGTGTCCTGACATGCTATCAGGAGAGATCAGTCCATGAAGAAGGATCTCATACTTGGTAAAGCGGAGAGTCAATGAAAAACACGATGGATTGATGATGCCATGGTAGCAACAATAAACTCAAATATAATCATCGTGAGGATGGCACAGGACTGAGCAATGTTTCCTTCTGTTGTGCATAGGGTAGCTATGTGTTGGAACTGACTCAGTGGTACTTAATAACAACAACAACAATAAACTATAATAATATGCAGCTGTAAGAATAATTTTCTTAAAAAGACTGGAAAACTGTGAATTGAGAAGTTCTGTCAGTAATCAAGTTTAACAACGGGGGCGGGGGGCTGCATAACAGTGTATATTGTAAACTCGCTTTTGCAATGAAAAACAAATATAAGTATATGTAAGTATACACATTTATGCAGATGGCAATTGCTTTTGTTTTGTTTTGTTTTAACCAAATGAAGAAATTCTTAACGGATACATAAAAAGTTACTAATGGTTTTGAGTGGAGGTAATGGGTCAAAGTGAAAACTTATAGATACCATATACTTTTTCATATTTCTAAGCATATGACATATTTTCTATTTTAAAAGATAACCTTAGAAATATCAACTTCCCCCATATAGAATTTTTATTTTATTTCATTGGTCTCTCTATATATTCATGTGCCAATGTGATACTGTTTTAGCTATTAAATTATTTCTTGTAGTTTGTTTGTGAGCATGGAAATTCCCAAAATGGTAATAAGACTAATCCATTCTCCACCATCCCCTTTTCTCTTTTTCAAAAACTTACATAAGTTTACTTCACTAAAACAGGCGTATCATGTCTTATTGCACTTTGCAGATATTGCTGTTGTTTTTTTCATAAATTGAATGTTTGTGGCAACCCTATGTCAAAGAAGTTTATCAACATCATTTTCCCAGCAGCCTGTGCTCCCATTTAGTGTCTCTGTGTCACATTTTGGTAATTCACAGAATATTTCAAACTTTTCCATAATGCTATTGCACCTTAATAGGTTGCAGTATAGTGTAAACATAACTTTTACATGCATTGGGAAAACAAAATTTTCATGTGACTCATTTTGTTGTGATACTTACTTTGTTATAGAGGTCTGGAACCCTGGAACCAAGCCTACAATATCTCTAAAGTATGCCTGCATGTTCATTTTTCTTTCCCAAAATAAGCAAAATGCTTCCCAGCTTTTCCTAGCTTTGTTTCTGCCTAGCGCCACAGGACAATTTAGTGAAACATTCACTAGTGTTTGGTTTTATCAGCTGAAAAGAATTTTGGAAGAATGTGAGCTGGATTGATTTTGATTCCCTGATATGTTTCCGGTCCCTATTTCATATGAATAGCCAGCCTTTCTATGCTTAATCCTCAAGAACTTTCAAGTTAGAAGCAGGCATATCTTAAAGATAACGCTCTGATCTTTGTGGGAAAAAATAACAACAACCTAAATCTATTGCCGTGTAGTTGATTCCAACTCATAGTGACCTCGTGTGCTCCAGAACAGAACTGCTCCACAGGATTTTATTAACTGCAATCTTTATGGAAGCAGATTGCCAGGTCTTTCTTCTGTAATACTACTGGATGGACTCAAACTGCCAACTTTAGAGTGTTGTTGTTAAGTGCTGTCGAATCGGTTCCAACACATAATGGTCCTATATAGGGTTTCCTAGGAGTGAGCGGTGAGCTTAAACCGCCACCCTTGCAGTTCATATCAAATTGGCAGTCCAGTGCATTAATTAGCCTACAGCACCACACCAGGACTCCAACCTTTAGATTAGTCTAGCACAAACCATTTGCACCACTTAGGAAACCTCAACTAATTAGGCAAATTAATGGTAAGTAGTGGTTACGAATCGGGGAACCGCAAAGTCAGCAGTTCGAAACTACCAGCTGCTCCGCGGGAGAAAGATGAGGCTTTCTGCTCCTGTAAAGATTTATAGCCTCAGAAACCCTGTTCAGGGTTGGAACCGACTCGACAGCACTTGACAACAACAATAACAACAACACTCCTTCTGAAGAGAGTAAAGAGATTGCTTCAGGGAAGTGAGGGGAGAGAATACTAAACCAGGTGAGCATTTGTGGGATGTAGTATCGAGCTACCTGTGTTCCCCTCCCTCACTGCACCCAGGAACAGGGATTTGTGGGACAGACTTTGTGGGGCAGACTATGTGTCACAAAGAACTCAGTATCAGAAAAGATTCTGCGACAAAGTATGGCACAGAAGCTGCCAAGTGGCCTGACTTCAAATGGTCTGTGGATTGGATAATGGTACAATCATGTCAAGAGTAGCCAGTTTGGAACACAGACTAAAGCAACATCCATAACTAATTTACTTTATAAAATGTAAGTGGGAGAAAGCCCTAATGAAAATCAAGAATTGTTCCCACCAGAAAATTTTGAAGAATGGAAGCAGAGTCTGATTTAATTGATCTAAACAAAATAAAACAAATGACAATTTCTTGAATGCCAGTGTTTATGTTTACAAGTTCATATCTGCTCCAGCACAAGTCTTCTGAAATATATATCATTTAAACAGAAAACTGATCATGTTCCTTCCCTATTTTAGAAGCATTTAGTGAAATCTTCTAGCTTAGCTTCAAGATCCTTATGTTCCAGCCTCTGACTCCACTGTTTCCACCCCACTGTATCTGCTACTCAAGTCTTTTCTAGACCTAGAGCCATGCATCAATAAGGTCATGCCTTCTCACACCTCCATGTGTGGTCTCTTCTGCCCACTCCATCACCTGCTACATAGCTCCTGCTCTCTTCTAAATTCAGATTCAGGGACATCGCCCCCAGCAACTTCTCTACGGTCAGATCACCTCCTTCCCCAACATTCCATGTTTAATTCTTCAGGGCACTTTTTATTTACCCATCTGTCTCTGCCTCAGAAGTTACAAAACACCTTCTATAGAGTAAGTGTGAGATGAATTATTGTGAAATCAGTTCATTTATTTATACAAAGTGATAGTATGTTTTTGTTGTGAGTTTATAAACTGCCCTGCTAAAGAACATTTTCAAATACTGTGATCAAAAATTTTCAAACAACTATTCAAAATGTCTTATCTTGTTTTTCTTGAACTTAAGACTTTATACTTTTTATGGGTATTATGTAAAAGTCATCTGACTCAAAACCTAGAACTTAAGTAGGTACACAGTAAAGTCTCCCTCAGATCCTTGTTCCTGATTTGCCCAGTCCCCACTGCTCCCTCTCCTTAGGCAAACTTTGTTCTTAGTTTTTTATTAATCTTTCAGTTTTTTTGTCCATAGCCAAGCAAATATGAGTATTGATTGGTATTTCACATTTTTAACTCCAAAGGTAACATATTGTAAACATATTTTTATTCTAACTAAATAATATATCTTAGATATGTTTCTACATGAGTGCAGATTTCCATCTTATTTTGAAATGTTCACAGCATTATATTGTATAGATGCACCATAATTTATTAACTGGAATGTTACTGTTGTAAATTTGGACTGTTTTCAATCTTTTCTACTACAAACAATACTGCAATGGATAACCTTGGTGACACATCATTTCGCAAGTCTGCAAGTATAACTATAGAATGAATTCCTAGAAAAGTAACTGCTGAGTCAAATGATTTATGCAAGTGTAGTTTGGATAGTACATGTATTTTGATAAATTAACAAATATTGCTGCATTTTAATTTTATATGCTGCAAACTCATTTAATTCTCAATAGATTCTCTTGTGTTTTCCTTGTATACAATTATTTCATGCAAATATTGGTAATATTAACTCTCCCTTTTATATTTAATACATGTATCTTATTTACATTTTGGTTGAAACCTCTAGTACAAAGTTACAGGGGAGATAGTTGACCATTTTGTGGTAGTTCTGACTTATTTGGAATACCATAATTTTGTTTTTTTATTATCAAGCATGTTAAAGGCTTTCAGATAAAGACAATCTATATATATAGACAAATATACAATTTTATGCATATAGTACAGTATATTTGCCTTTCTATTAGTATACAATTTACTTAGTGTTTCATGTGTGTGACACAGCTCAGAAAAATCATGTTTCCTGAGAGTGGGAACTATGACTTAAATATTCTACTCAGAAGAATCTTTGAGGCCATCTACCAGTTTTTCCCAACCATATAAAATCTAGTGGTATCTATGCATGGGCTAAAAAGGATAGAGGTAAATAGTGATGTATGCTCAACCTTGAAACAACAGAGCTCTGAGATACCGGGATCAAGGCATAGTCTGAAGAGGGGAAATACTGTTAAGGTGCTTGACTGTCTTATGAATATTGGTTTTCCTTGCCTACTATTATTGTAAAATAGACACTTAAGTGGGATAGAAAGGAATGTTGGGAAATATGATTAAAGAAAGCTTGCAAGCCCATCTTCAGCCTAGAACTGATCGGAAGACTGAAAAGGGGTTCTAGAACTTGCCCAGTGAAATAGGCTTCTTGCGGAGCCTTTGCAGTGTATAGGACCTTGGGTGGAATCCTGAGCCCCATCCAGAACCTTCTGAGATGGGACATGCCCAGAAGCAGACCAGCCTAGAACAGCTAGAGCAACAGAAGATACATCTTCAAAGAAAGATCAGCAGGAAAACTCCAAAACAAAAATGGCAGTATGATTTGCTACTACAAGAAAAGCGTAGTACTTTTTTGTTCATTGGAGAGTTGTTCCCTGGGGAGCCATCAAAGCAAGCAATCAAGCCCTTTCAGGACAAGCCCCTCTAGGAGACTGAAACTCAAAGGGAACATATGAGCAGGCATGTAAGCTTGCTGGTGACCATGTTGGTCTAATGGTGACTGGAAGAGGGGGCAAGGCAGCAATGAAGAAATGGGCTAAGTTCAACCACATTCCATAGATTCTTGTTGACCTGGAGATGAGATAGAGAAGAGGAAGGGCTGGTTGGTCCAAAGTGTGGTGAGACCTGGGGACTCCTGAGCCCATGGACAAGAACATAGCCACGGAGAACTAGAACTGAGATTGAAGCATCCAGCTATGAAGTGAGGGGAGATGCACAAAAATGCCCAATCTTACAGATAGCCTAGCCTTAATGGCTTGATAATCAGAACTTGACTAGAGGAAGATTTTAAAAAATTTTTGATACAGGAAAAGAGTGTAAATTGCTACAATTTGATGAACTTGTCCTATACTTACTGATGTAGTAGCTCAAAATACCAACTGAGAGGGAAGGAGTCTTCACATCAAGTATCCTATTGCCTCTCTATACAGGGTAGATAGGAACAGGCAACTTAGACATTGGCTACCTAAAATGAGGGGGGTGATAAAGGCACGAAGTGACTGGATTACAAGGTCTCAAGAGGGAGTTTAGTTTAAGACTGTGTAGGAGAAGGCAGAGTCCCCACTGAATAGTTTCCATCTTGTGTAGATGGGTCTCATGAAAAGAGATGGTGATAAGATTCTTACGATTCAACAGTGAGTAATTGTTATATGACTAATTGCGACTGTCACAACTGTAAAGGTAGAAGTTTTGTAACAAAAAGAGAGGAGTAGTTAATCTTACAGTCCTGAAACAGAGGACCCTAAGGCCATCAAGGGAGAAGAGCACAAGCGGAATGCAGGACCTTATCCAGAGAAGCAGCAACACCAGAGATGGAGGCAGAGATGGGGACATGGAGTGAGAGACAGAGCAGCTGAGGACTCTGGATTCATGGAAAGAGAGGGACTGGGTGCTGGCAGCAGGAGGCAGGCTTTCAGAATGTGCCATTTGATTGATTAAGTTATTATATATTCCTGAGTGCTTCTATGTACATCCCACCCACCTACCCCACACCCAACAACAACAACAACAAAAAAAAAAAACCAACAGAGGAAATGGAAGCAAATACTGTTGAATGATGATTCATGGAGATTGTAGTCATTGCAATGAAATGATGGTATAAAGCTGATGTTCACCCATGTAAACTATGATTCAGTTCACAATAAAAACTTAAAAAAGAAAAAAAAAAAAACTATCCAAAATAAAATATTCTTAATTTAAAAAAAAAAAATCTAATGCTATCTAAATTTTGAAGGGTCCTTATATGTATGTGTGTTTAAGAAGCCTTGGTGACACTGTTAACCACTAAGTGGGAAGTCAAACCCACCAGCAACTCCATGGAGGAGAGATGAGGCTTTCTGCTCACATAAAGATTTACAGCCTTGGAAACCCTATATAGAGTCGCTTTGAGTAAGAGTTGACTCAATGGCAGTGGGATTTGGTATACATATGTGTTGTTGTTAAGTACTGTTGAATTGGTTCTGACCCATGGCAACCCTGTATAGGGTTTCCAGGGAGCGACTGGTGACCTTGACCCACCAACCTTGCAGTTCAGATGGCTTTACAGTCTGGTGCATTAACCCACAGCACCACACCAGGACTATATATATATATATAGTTGTTAAGTACCATGGAGCTGGTTCCGACTCATAGTTACCCTGCATAGGGTTCACAAGGCTGTAAATCTTTACAGAAAGCCTCATCTTTCTCCTGTAGAACACCTGGTAGTTTCAAACTGCTGACCTTGAGGTTAGCAGCCTGAGTCATAACCACTA
>NW_006408846.1:1635577-1654012 GCF_000296735.1 Chrysochloris asiatica
TATTGTTATTGTTAAGCTCCATCGAGTTGGTTCCAACACACAGCGACCCTGTATAAGGTTTCTGAGGAATGGCTGGTGGATTTGAACCACCAACCTTGCAGTTCATGCAAACCTTGTGGGACAGCACATTATCCTGCAGCACTACAACAGATATATATATAAATATATTGTGTTTTAGCGAGTACTGTAGCACCACAGGATAATGTGCTGGACCACAAAGACAGTTTGAACCACAAGCTCAGAGGTTCAAACCGACCACCTGCTCCTTGGAAACCCTGTATAGGGTAACTATGAGTTGGAACCAATAGCACTTAACAACAATACAGTATATAATTATAGGATTATGTGTTGATTGTCCTTTACTTTTTTTAAGTGCCACTGAGTTAGTTTTGACTCATAGTGACCCAGTATAGGGCTTTGAAGGATTGGTTGGTGAGCTTGAACTGCCAACCTTACAGTTAGCAATCCAGTGCTTATCCTCCAGTGCCACACCAGGACCCTTATAAAGTGTGGTTATTTAATGTTGCCAAATGCCTTTTGACCACTATGGAAATAATGTCAACTTGATCAAGGTGTATAATTCATCATTCTTTAATGCACTGAATGGATAACATTTCCTAACACTGAAGAGGTGAATTTTGGATTTTGTACATGTGTGAATATTCTTGAGTAATATCAGTCTCTTTGCATTATCTTTGCCAGGGTGCAATATCAATGTTATACCTAGTCCATAAAAAGAGTTTTGAGTTCCTTGTTTGTCCTGTGAAAAAACTTGGATATCCTTGCAATTTTCATTGGTACCTTGTGGTGAGAAATTGCTACATCAGTGCCACCATTATTAAAATATTTGCTCAAGTAATGTCCAAGCAACAACTTCCAGTGTTTCGTGTATGCAACGTTTTACACCCACAGGAGTTCCCAGAGAAAGGGCCTCATTTCCTTTTGGGATGGTTACTCCCACTGAGGTTAGTGTGTGCTCAATCAGTGTAGATGGATAGATGGCAAGGCAAGGAATGAATTGCCAACACAGGGTGAAGATACAGCCATTGTGTAACGTGATATTGGCAAGGAATTTAATGAAATCATGATATCTTTATGCAAGAAAATAGAGAAATGTGAATTCTATATTTGATACTGAATTCATAGCTTACTAATTATCAAAATACTATGCCTTGAATGTTAATAAATAAATTTTAACTTGGAGATGTTCTCTAGTAGAATACTTCAGGCTCTTAATATTTAGTCTTTTCTGTTCTACATGTTTTGTCAATGATGAAATACACAAAAGGAATGCTTTATCAGTTTTGCAAATAGCACAGTGCTGGGAAAGGCAACAACTCTGTGGACATTGGAATCACATTTGGAAAACTAATAGTAGAGAGCAACAGTTGGCAGGGCACAGTTACTTTTCATGCATTGATTTTAGTTATTTATTTTTAACAAATATTTATCAAATACCTAAAAATGGAGTCATGGTGTGGTGCTATAGGACAAGCACAGGACTGCTAACCACAAGTTGGTGGTTCAAACACACCAGCTGCTCCTTGGAATTCCTTATACAGAGTAGCTGTAAATCAGAACCAACTTGATGGCACTTAATAACAGCAACAACAATATAAACCTGGCACTGTTCTAGGCACTAAGTATTCTGTAATAAAACAGGTAAGTTTCTACTTTCCTGGAGGGGGGCACTATACGTGCGTGCACACACACACACATACAAGATGTCATATCATCGCTATAGTCATATATATAGAGAGAGATATTATCATTTTTGTTGTTGTTAATTAGTTGAAAGATGAGGATCCCTGCTCCTGTAAAGATTCACAGCCTTAGAAATCCTATATAGGTTTACTATGAGTCAGAACCTACTTAATGGCACTGGATTCCAAGTGAGAAATAGTAAAAAGGAAGAGATCATGGATAAATCCATGGAATTTTGGCCTGAGCAATTGGTTTTCTAGGGGCTGTGAGAGGAAACACTTGGGTAAAACAGAAATCAACACTTCAATTTTGGACACATTGGAGTTGCAATGAGTATAAAACAATTAAATGGAGAGTCAAAGTAAGTACTTATGAATGTAGTTTTAAATTTCAGGGGAGCAATTAACTATGAATACAATGCAGTGAGAAATTGAAAATCATTATCACTGCAATATTTAGAATAAGAAGAGACTCATAAAGGGAAAGAATAGCTCAAGAAGACAAGAGGACTGAACTCTGAAGCACACAATAATTCAGAGTCAGGAAGATAAGGAGAGATGAAAAGATTTTGAAAATGACTTTCATGAGTCAGGAAGAAAACCAGAGGAATGAGTGCTATTGAAATTTCTTCCAAGTGACAAAAGAATGATTGCAAGGCCAGACTGAGCAAATGTCAGTTAGTTATGAGAGATGAGGTAAAATGGGGCTGAGGATTGACCATTGAAATTGTGACTGTCACAAGATTGAAATGTGAAAGCTAGAATCAAAAGGAAGTTTCAGTAGTTGGAAAATAAGGCCTTGATGATAGAAAAGATAATGGAGATTGTGCGATAGAATGTTGTAAGATCAATGACTTATTCATTACAAATACCTTTTTAAAACAGCATAAAAGGCAGCTATATACCTGGACCTCAAGATGGAAGACACAGAAATCAAACTGACTACATCTGTGGGAAGAGACGATGAAGAAACTCAATATCATCAGCCAAATCAAGGCCAGGGGCAGATTGTTGAACAGGCCATCAGTTGCTCATATGCAAGTTCAGGCCAAAGCTGAAGAAAATTAAAACAAGTCCCTGAGAGCCAAAATATGACCTTAGGTATTGAATTTAGAAACCACCTCAAGAATAGATTGGATGCATTATACACTAATGACAGAAGACCAGAAGAGTTGTGGAATAACATCAAGAACATCATACATGAAGGAAGGAAACAGTCATTAAAAAGAAGAGGGAAAAAATTGAAGTGGGTATTAGAAGAGACTCTGAAATTTGCTCTTGAGCACAGAGAAACTAAAGTGACTAGAGAAAATGATGAAGGAAAAGAGCTGAACAGAAAATTTCAAAAAGCAATAAAAGATAAAGCCAAATATTATAATGAAATGTACAAAGACTTAGAGTTAGAAAACCAAAAGAGATGAACATGCTCAACATTTCTCAAGCTGAAAGACCTGAAGAAAACATTCAAGCCTCAGGTTGCAATATTGAAGGATTCTAAGGGGACAATGGGAGCACGGTGGCTCTGTAGAATACACTCTGGATGGCAAACCACAATATCAGTGATTTGAGCCCACCAGTTATTCTGAGGGAGAAAGATAAGGTTTTCTATTCCTGGAAAGATTTACAGTCTTAGAAACCCTTTACAGGGTCACTATGAGTCAGGACCAACTCAACGGCACTTAACAACAACATGGGCAAAATATTGAATGATGCTGATAACATAAAAATTTTAAAAAAAGATGTAAGGAATACACAAAGTAGGCCAAAAAGAATTGGCCAATGTTCAATCATTTCAAGAGGTAACATATGATCAAGAACCAATGGTATTGAAGGAAGAAAGCCAAGCAACACTGAAGGCATTGGGGAAAAACAAGGCTCCATCAAGAATTGATGGAATACAAATAGAAATGTTTCAACAAACTGATGCAGCACTGGGGGCACTCCCTCATCTATATTACAAAATTTGGTAAAGAGCTACCTATACAATTGATTGGAAGAGATCCTATTGTACCCATTCCAAAGAAAGGACACCCAAAAGAACACAGAAATCACTGAACAGTATCATTAATATCATATGCAATTAAAATTTTTCTGATGATAATTCAAAAATGGTTGCCACGGTATACTGACAGGGAGCTGCCAGAAATGCAAACCAGATTCAGAAGAGAACATGGATTGAGGGACCTCATAGATACATATGGGCTGAAAGAAGAGAATAGCAAAAAAATTCTTACTTGTACTTTATTGACTATACAAAGGCATTCAACTGTATGGGTCATAACAAACTATGGATAACATTAGGATGAATGGGTATTCCAGAACATTTCATTGTGCTCATGAGGAACTGGTATTGTTCAAACAGAACAAGGAGTATTGTTCAAACAGAACAAGGAGATAATGAATGGTTTACAATCAGGAAAGATGTGTGTAAGGGTTGTATCTTTTCACTATACATATTTAATCTGTATATTGAACAAATAATCCAAGAAGCTGGATTATATTAATAAGAATGTGGTATCAGGATTGGAGGCAGACTAATTAACAACCTGCAATATGCAGATGGCACAACCTTGCTTGCTGAAAGTGAAGAGGACTTAAAATACTTACTGATGGAGATCAAAGTCTTCAGCATGGATTGCACCTCAATATAAAGAAAATTAAAATATAACTAGACCAACAAATAACATCAGGATAAATGGAGAAAAGATTGAAGTTATCAAAGACTTCAGTTTGCTTGGATCCACAATCAATGCTCATGGAAGCAGCAGTTCAGAAATCAAAAGATGTATTGCATTTTGAAAATCTACTGCACAAGACTTCTTTAAAGTGTTTAAGAGCAAATCTCTCAGTTTAAGGACTAAGATGCACCTTACCCATGTCATGGTATTTTCAATAGCCTCAGATGCATGTGAAAGTTGGACAATGGGTAATGAAGACTGGAGAAGTGCCCATGCATTTGAATTATGGTGTTGACAAAGAACATTGGAAGTATTAGGGACTTCCAGAAGAACAAAAAATCTTACAGAACAAAAAAATCTATCTTGGAGGAAGTATAACTAGAATGGTCTTTAGAGGCGAGCAAGACGAGACTTCATCTCTTGTACATATTATCAGGAAGAACATCATGCTTGGAAAACTGAAGAGTCAACATAGAAGAAGAAGATCCCCAAGGAGTTGAATTGATACAGAGGCAACAGCAACGGCTTCAAACATAACAATATTGAGGCTGGTGCAGGACTGAGCTGTGTTTCATTTTGTTGTGCATATAGGGTCAGTATGAATTGGAACTGATTTGATAGCCTCTAACAACAGAGAGGAGTTCTGGTGTGGTGCTGTGGGCTAATGAGTCAGACTGCAAAGTCATTTGAACTGCAAGGTCGGTGGTTCAAATTCACCAGCTGCTCCTTGGAAGCCTTATACAGGGTCGCTATGGGTCAGAATCGATTTGGCAAAGAATTCATTGTTGAAGTATATTGAAAGACAAGATTATCATACAATGCAAAAGAGATTGAGGGCCAAGATTTTAGATTCACTATCTACAAACATAGATAACAAAATTACTGCGAGTAAATATATATATCGCATTTGGTGAAGAAAACAGTGAGCCAGGTTTTAAAATCTTCAAAGAATAAATAAGAGTGACTTGGATTCTATAGATTATTTCAACAAAGAGTAGCAATTCCTTCAAAGGCATTGGGGAAGAGAGAAGCAATTGTTTGTAAAGTGGAACTGTTGACAATACCCCATATCCATCCATGCACTATGGGAGGGGAAAAGGTCACTTTATGATAGGGTATAAGGGAAGTCAGCTCCTCCTGTTTCGAGCACAAAGATTAAGGGACTATTTGGAGAAGGATATGGGGTATTTTGCTAGTAATAGACTCTGAGTTCAGAAACTTCTTTTGAAGGGCTTAAAGAGCCGTGGGAGGGTGAAAACTGGATCATATCAGAGTACACATAGAACCATATGGGGATGAAACACTGACTGGTAAAGATGCCTGAGAGTCTTGGCATTCTTGTGGAAATGGAAGTAAACAGGGATTTAAATTTTTTTAAAAAAAGGTATTAGTTAATGTTCTCTAATGAGGCAGATAGTTAGTTATGATTATAGACTTCATCTTGAGACTTGAGACTAGAGTCTTAGGTGGTTGAGGTGAGGAATGATGAAGTTAATGAGGAATGGTTCCCCCACACATACCCCGAAATACTATGAACTCTATGAACTGCAATTCTGCCATGAAAGTTGTTCAGCCCACTTAAATAACTGAAATATCTTTCTGAATGGTGTCTCTGTCTCCTACATCTTTCCTCGCCTCATTCCCATTAGAGTGATGATGTTTTCCTGTAAAGACTGATTCAATTTATTATCTACCCAATGCTAACAGAATGAAATCCAGATTCTTTCTATGGTACACAAGTCACTGAGTCTCCAGTCCTATCCCTAAACTCCAGCCAAGCTGAACTACTTTTTGCACTTGCAGATGACTTAATACCCGATATTGTTTCACAATCCTCTGTCTTTGCTCACATAGTCTTATATGTCTAGAAAATACTTCACATCTGTTTGTGTGTCAGCGAAGAATCTGTCTGGCAATAAATAACAGAAAAGCAACTTGCAGTTGCTTAAGCAAATAAGCTAGAAGTTTGTAGGTTGACATTCCAAGGTTGAGGCAATTGCTCAATACTGCTGGCAGGAACCAAATCTCTTGGCTTTGATTAGCGTGCAAACCTCTATCTGTCTGCTCTTTGCTTCTTAATGCACTGGATTGCTAAGTTGGTTTGAACTGCAAGGTTGGCAGCTCAGCTTCACCAGCCACTCCTCAGAAGTCCTATACAGAGCCACTATGGGTCAAAACTGACTCAATGGTGCTTAACAACTATTGAAAGCAAGCATCACATCAATTTTTCAGGCAAGAAGAAGGTAGAAAGACATTCACTGATATGTTATTTGCTTTCACCAAGAAAGCAAGAGTTTTCCCTAAGTCCCACCCAACAGTTTTCCACTTAGATTTCAATGGCCAAACTATACCAAATAGGCATACCTAGTTCAAAGATGGCTTGGGAGAATGATGCTGTGTCGAGCAGGAAACTGTATTCAGCCAATAAACAGTGTCTGCCATTGGCTTGGGAAATATCTTCTCATATTTTGATATTCAACTCAAAAGTTCAATCTTAGAAGTTAAGAAATATAAATATATATTGTTATTGTTGTTAAGTACCATGAAGTTAGTTTCAACACATAGCAATCCTGCATAGGGTTGCCATGGAGCAGCCATACTAGGACTCTGTTTTAATATATATGTACATACGTGTATATGCATATGTGGATGTATATATATATACATATACATATATATATGGAGCTCTGGTAGTGTAATGGTTACGCATCGGGCTGCGAACCTCAGGATTAGCAGTTCGAAACTACCAGTGGTTCCACAGGAGAAAGATGAGGCTTTCTGCTCCCGTAAAGATTTACAGCCTCGGAAACCCTGTACAGGGTCGCTATGAGTTGGAACCGACTCCCTGGCACACAACAACAATATATATATAAAACCTTTTCATTAACTGAAATATCAGGTATATATGTGTATACCAAGCATTAGAGATATATCAGATGTTGTTCTGGGTGGAGTCCCTGGATGGTACAACCAATTCAGTGCTCAACTGTACATACAAACATGTGCACACGTGCATACACACACATACATGTTTTTCATTCACCAAAGGAAAATTCACTCTGTGACATAATCCCTGATTTGCACCATAATCAAAAAGAAACTGCAGGTAATTTAAAATATAGAGAGCAAATATTTAAATTAGGAGACTGTTTTTACAATTTATGTATATGTTGTTGTTGTTAAGTGCCATTGCGTCAGCTCCAACTCATAGCGACCCTGTATAGAGTTTCTAAGGAATGGCTGGTGGGTTTGAACCACCGACCCTGAGATTCAATTTCTAACCAGAGTAAACAAACAAACTCATAAGTAAAGTTAGAGTGCAAACAACAGACAGAGTTTCTACAAGTGGCACTGATGTTGGAAATCACTAGCAAAAATGACCTTAAAAAAGAAAAGAAAAATGGAACATGCTTTCTATCAGACTGATAGAACTTTGTAAGATGAGTGGTAGGAAAATACATACTTTTATGGGGATTGCTGGTGAAAAGGCAAATTGCCAGTCATTTTATAGATGATATGACACCATCTATAAAATCTTTTAGGAGCTCTGGTAGCGTAGTGGTTACAAATCGGGCTGCAGACCTCAAGGTCGGCAGTTCAAAACTGCCAGCTGTTCTGCGGAAGAAAGATACGGCTTTCTGCTTCCGTAAAGATTTTCAGCCTCGGAAACACTGTACAGGGTCGCTATGAGTCGGAATCGACTCCATGGCACATAACAACAACATAAAATCTATTAATATATGTACTCTTTGACGTATCAAATTGACAGTATAGATTTAGCATACAAAAATACCTACATATGCCAAAAAAAAATACGTGCATGTAATGATGGTCATTGAATTTTATTGTCTATAGTAAATTGTTTTAGCTAAGTGCTAATTCCTCTGTATAACAGCTTTGTTGTTGTTGCTAAGTGCCGTCAAGTCAGTTTGGGACTCATACCAACACTGTATAGGGCATCCAAGGAGCAGCTAGTGAGTTTGAAACACCAATGGTTCAAACCTACCTTGTGGTCCAGTGATTCATCCCACAGCACCACACCAGGACTCCACATCACAGCTAGTCTATACTAAAATTGAGTATTTGTGGTTAGCAGTGCTCTTTAGAAATCCAAAGGAGAAAGTAGTTTTAAATTTAAAGGTTAAACTCTTATTAATTTTGTTTTATAATATTAGAAGCTATGGCACTGAAGGATAAGCACTGGACTACTAATCAAGAGGTCGACTGTTCACACCTACCAGTCACTCTTTGAAAACCCTATACAGGTCACTATGAGTATGAGCTAACTTGACAACACTAAACTACAACAGTATGATAAGCAAATTATTTCAATAGCAGTAATCTGAGAATTTGTTATGCCTTTTGCTTTGTTCATTCACATATTTGTCTCATTCAGAATTAGAGAAAATGAAAAAAAAAATTAGGAAACACAAGTTAATGAGAAAGCACAAGTGAGAAAAACTAAACTTAGAGAAAACCATCGCTACAGATACATATTTTTCTAACTCCAGGTTTTGCCCAAGATACTTCATTCAAAGATAAAGCGCACACACACTGTAGTAGGATGAAAATGGCTGTGCCATTCCGGAGTATTCTCACTTTGAAGATGGTTAATATGTAACCAGCTGACATGGCCTTCATTATTACTATTATCAGGAACTGCACATAGACTAAAAGTCCTCTTTTTTTCAGGCAAAGTGAACTAAGTGTACAATTATTGCAGTTAGGGAGTTCTATGTTGTTCCCGGATATGCAGTTCCTACAGCAATACAATACAAGGGGGAAGTACATTTCTATTTGTTTTTAATAGGGCCCATTTACTGCCTGATCTTAATTTTTTCTCATTTCTGAAACACTTCTGACATTCTGAAATATATGGCATATATTTTCTTGCCTGTTGCTTTCCTGCTTTCTTTCTCTTTCCCTACTTTCCTTTCTCTCTTGCCTTTCCCCCTCGGCTTTCTAACAGTAATGACTTGCTAAATACATCAGAACCTGTCAACAGGTGGGCTCCCTTTTCTGCCAGGCAACCTAAGATGTTGATTTCCTGGAAATGGTGAGTGATGCTTGTCCCTATACAAAAACCAAGAGCTAATATGAAACAGCCCCCCTCCTCAGTCATTTAAGATATAAATATTATCTTTCACTTGCATAGTATGTTTTACCATTTCAAATATTCCATCACATGCAGCTTCACGCAATGAAGCTGACAGTAAAAATATTACTACCAAAAGCAAGAAACGATTATTATTACCACCAAAATTGGTAGATTCATGGCAAATTGATGTATACAGAGTAGAACTCTGACCTTTGGAAAACAAATCACTAGCCCTCTCTTCAAGGCACTTCTGGGTGGCTTCAAGCCCCCATGCCAAAAGTAAATTGCCCAATAAGCAAGGAAAGCACAGACTTACTTGTATGTATTACTAATCTGTAGTGAACAATTTCACATCAAAGATGTGATGAAAAACATGTGAAACTGTTCACTACATATTAACATTGTTGTTGTGAAGTGCTGTCGAGTCAGTTCCGACCCATAACAACCCTGTATAGGGTTTCCAAGGAGCAGCTGGTGAGCTTGAACTGCCAACCTTGCAGTTCAAACGGCTTTGCAGTCTGGCGCATTAGCCCACAGCACCACACCAGGACTCCATATTAATAAGTAAGCACAAATAAGCCCGCATTCACTGCTTATTGGGTTCGTCCCTGTCTGGGATTGCAAATTGAAAAGAAGCTTTCATTCTATAGGAAGATGCTATGGGGGTGGGAAAGAGACAGATGCGAACATTACTTAAAAGCAGTATCTTTGATGTGGTAAAAACAATGTGAAATTGTTCACTACAGATTAGAAAGTAAGCACTTGTGCTAATCTTGCTTACTGGATAACCCACTACTGCCACCAGCCTTTCAGTTCTTAGTTGAGTGCTTAACGGTTTGCACACCCAGGGTCTCGTACAGATATTATTACCCTCCCATGCATTAGCAAGGAAGCTGAGCTCAGGAACATTAACGGAGTTACTCAGAATCCTATTGCTGAGCCAGAACTATGACTCCCGTGTCCTGTCAATTAGCCCAGTCTTTTTTCCCCTCAGTCATTTTTCTTCTCCCAAAGAAGAGAAGGCTTTGTTTTTTAAGAAGGGAACATTTTACATAAAATGTAACTCTTTCTGGTTATGCTGAAAGTAGAGCCACTAATTCTTCCATCCATGATCTTAATACAGATATCCACTCCACATGCCTTTGTGTCTGCTCTCTTTAGATAAGCATATCTCACCACAGGAAGTTCAACCTCTCCCTTGCTTCTCCCACTCAGCATTGACAGAAGCTAACATTTCACTTCAATTTGTCCAAGTCTCTCTCCCTTTAAAGAAATTTCCCATTCTGGAAGATATCTTTGCCAAGTACATCCGTATTCAGACAAACTCTCAGAAACTGCCTTTGGTTGCTCCTAGAACCCTCATTTCTTAACCAGCTGTCATCGGGCTTCTGCAAGACACAGCCACGGGAATAGCTGGGTCTCAATGCTTGACTGTAACTAGGCTGTCACTGAGAGCAATGACCCTTCCAGAAAATGATTAAAAACCTCAACTTTGTTCAGAAACCTTGTGTGGGTGGAACTTCCTGTTTACACAGAGTGTGCTGCTTAAAGCCCAGTTGTTCAGAGGTGTTTTTGGTACTAGACCCAGTGCAGGGAGTAAAGTACAAAATGATCCGGACTCCTTGGGTCCCTTCTCCCTACAGCATGGCGAAGAACAAACTTCTTAATCCAAGTCTAACTTTCCTCCTCCTGGTCCTGGTGCGCATAGCCACTGGAAACCCGTGAGTTTCACACAAAGCTTGAATTTCAAGAGTCTTTTCTTTTATTTCAGATTTCCCTTTTATATCATTTATTTTTTTCTTTGAAACTGCTACTTTTCTTTTCTCTAATATTCCTTTTTAAAAGTGATTATCAAATGTAACTCTGATTTACTGATTCTTCTCTTACTCTTTACCATCTCCTTCTGACTCTGGATCTCTGGATCTTTACATTTCTATTTAAGATGCATCAGAAATTGATACTTTTGAGGGAATCAGGTTCCAGACCCTCAGGATACATGCTCACATAAATATTTGTGCTTAAGACTATGCTGTTTACCCTTTCTAACTTTCCCTCAACTAGCCATCTTCCACTTTATAAAAGGAAGACAAGTCTCTTCCTCAATCAGATTTTACTATGGAGTATTGACTTGGGGTATAAAACCCTCAAGCATCCCAAATAAGGCACAATTTGAAATACTGAGGTTGATGATAGGAAAGTGAAGGATTCTAATGGTGGGGGAGAAAATCCTCCTTCAGGACAAATCTTTTGCCCCAACAAACTTAAAAGACTTGAAGGAAATATCACCTCATAGATTATTAAAAGTACTTCTTTATAATGGGGCACAGAGTGATTTTCGGCATATAAGGCAGGAGTTGTAAGGTATGGATGACAAAGATACAATGATTTTACCTGTCATTTACTTGCTTATTTCTGTGAACAGTTTTCCTCAGTACTTTCATCTACAAACGCCAAAATAAGAATCAGAATTAATAGTAGACCCTGTATTATTCTTGCAATAGAAAACATTCATTTATACATACATAAATTGATTGGGTTAAAAAAACAAAAAAGACCCAGCTTATCATTATCACTAAAAATGTGCTTCAAAAGTTCATCTTGATATTATTTAATAAGTATAAGTATGAATCAGAGTTTATATGTATTTTCTTTTGATCAATTGTATACAATTATTGTTGTTGTTATGTGCCGTGGAGTCGGTTCCGACTCATAGCGACCCTGTACAGGGTTTCTGAGACTGTAAATCTTTACAGGAGCAGAAAGCCTCATCTTTCTCCCATGGAACAGCTGGTAGTTTCGAACTGCAGACCCTGAGGTTAGCAGCCTGATTCGTAACCACTACGCTACCAGAGTTCCTAATTGTATACTAGTAAGACTTAAAAAAAATTCAATCCTGAAGAAAAATTTAGCATTCAAAACATTATAGTCACATGAAATTTAAAAGAAGACTTACCATTAAATTTGTACATCTACATATAATCTAAAGAAGACCTGGTAAAGCAGTGGATTATGTGCTGGATTTCTAATTGCAAGGTCAGTAGTTTGAATCTACCAGTCTCTCTTTGGGAGAAAGGTGAGGCTTAATCTCCCATAAAGATTTACAGTCTCAGAAATGCTATACAGGGTTGCTGAGTCAAAACCGGCTTGGTGACACATAACCACCACCACCACCACATGTAATATTACATATATGTATACGTGTATATTGTTGTTGCTGCTGCTAAGTGCCGTCGAGTCAGTCCTGAATAGGGTTTCCAAGGAAAAGCTGGTGAGCTTGAACCGAAGGCCTGACAGTTCAAACCAACTTTTTGCAGTCTGGCACATCAACCCACAGCACCACACCAGGACTCCATGTGTGTATACTATGTACATATATGTGCTAAGAAAGAAGTAAGAGTGGCTCATAGGAGACTCTGAAGCATAAAAGTCTTACAATAAATTTTTGTGTGGTAAGTGGCATGGAAATTCAAGTACAAGAAGGAAAAATGGCAAAATGTGATCTTTCTGACCATTAAAAAAAGAACTTTTAATGTATTTTTAAATAGATTATATCACTATGGTACTTAAGATTCCATGAGAACCTTATCAAATCTTAGTAGAAGTTGTAACTTAAATGCTATAAGAAGTAACATCTTTTGTTGTTATTTAAACCTGTGATTACAAAATATATGTTTACTTGAAAATATGAAAATAGTGCACAGTGTAAAAAAAAAAAACTATTTTAGGAATTATGTGAACAAAAATGTTTGAAAACTACAGGGCCAATCTTGTGTTCTGTTGTTGTTGTTGTTGTTAAGTGCCATGACCCTGTATCTGGTTTCCAAGGAGCCCTGGTAAATTTGAACCACCAACCTTGTGGTTAGCAGTCCAGTCATTCATACTTATCCTACAGCACCACACCAGGACATGAGGGTATTAGGAAAGTTTCTGTTTTGTTCATGAATTACTAAGGTCCAAAATTTAACCACTAGTGGATCATTCTTTGAGTGAAGCCATTGTCTAGACATAAATAGAAAGGCAAATATTTAAATGCAAACATCCATGATTAGGTAACACACTAAGATTTGATTAGTTGCTTATCACAATTGAGACTTTAAACTCTAAACTTAGTGACTCACTCCTTTTGAGTCTCAGATTCTTCATCTATAAAATGAAAGGAAATACTTGCCATATCATTTTCACAAGGTTGTCAGATATATTGTTGTTGTTATTAAGTGCCGTCAAGGCGGTTTCGACTCATAGCGACCCTGTATATGGTTTCCGAGAGCAACTGGTGGGTTCAAACTGCCAAGATGATGCTGTAGGGATTCTATGAGTCAGTTGGTTTTGTAGTGTGCACACACCTAAGAGTTTTCTTTTTAAAACAATCCTAATGTAAAATCAATTTACAACATGATTAAATATAACTAACTTTTAACATTTGAATTCAGATGCTTACGTATCGGCATTCCTTAAAGTCAGGTGTTTGTTGTTGTTGTTTATGTTAAGTGCCGTCAAGTCGGTTCCGACCCATAGCGACCCTGTACAGGGTTTCCGAGGGTGTAAATCCTTACGGGAGTAGAAAGCCTCATCTTTCTCCCATGGAGCGGCTGGTAGTTTCGAACCTCTGACCTTAAGGTTTGCAGCCCGATTCGTAACCACTATGCTACCAGAGCTCCTTATAGTCAGGTGTTTAATACTTCTTAAATATTTTTAAAACCCACATCAAGTGAAATGTTCACTACATGGCACTGCTGATGGAAAGGAGAAATAATTCAACAGAAGAGATTAGTTTCAGATTCTCAATTCAAATCTAATGATGTTAACAGTCATTTTGTAGAAAACAGTGCTATTAGTAATAATGTCTTTCCTCTAACTGAGTTCTACCTCCCCTACCATTCCAGGCAATATATGGTGCTGGTCCCCTCGCTGCTCCATACTGAGACCCCCGAGAAGGGCTGCCTCCTTCTGACTCACCTGAATGAGACAGTGACTGTAAAGGCTTCCTTGGAATCCATCAGGGGAAACAGGAGCCTCTTCACTGACCTTACAGTGGAGAAGGACTTATTCCATTGCATCTCCTTCACAGTGAGTACTGCATTTGATTTAATATACTCTGGTCTAGTGGGCAGCTGGACCTGGCATGTCGCTGTAGGATAAGCACTGAACCACTAACTGCTGGGTCGGCGGTTCAAACCCACCAGTGGCTCCTTGGAAATTGCTATCCCAACTCAATTGCAGTTAACATTGGGGATGTAGTTAGTGTTCCATCAAGGAAAGGCTTGAGAAGCTATAAGGACTTCAGGAAGGAATCTAAATTCTGCAAAAATTATAATAATTAAGGAAATTTTTTATGTTTTTCTGTCACTACTTTTTCTTTCCCCTATGAATTGCAAAGCTAAGTTTAAAAGATTACAACTACAAAAAACATTAATAATCAAAGAAAAATTATATTTGCCAAAAAGCAAACAATACTGTTAATCAGAAAATGTGACTTAAAAGAAAAATGAAAAAATCATTAATAAAACAAATTAGACCAAGGCTCAACATGAGCCACCAGTGTGGTGAGCTGCTATGAACACACTGTCTGAGTGGGGAAGGGTGGAGTGGGGAGTGGCAATCACTTGTACAAATTTTATGTAATGCACTGCTTTGTAAAAGTGTTAGAAATGAATTTCAGCAGGTAATAATGTTATAGTGAATAATACCCTCTACCAACACTGTACTTTGGACATGTTGTCTGGAGGGACCAGTCCCTGGAGAAGGAAATCATGTTTGGTAAAGTGGAGGGTTAGAAAAAAAGAGGAAGACCCTAACTGAGATGGATTGGCACAGTGGCAGCAGCGATGGGCTCAAATGTAGCAACAAATGTGAGGTTGGCACAGGACTGGGCAGTGTTTCATTCTGTTGTGCATAGGGTCACTATAGAGTCAGTACCGACTCGATGGCACCTAATAACAACAACAACAAACACTGTGATGCTCCCTCTCTCCAAAATATTGATCCTGGTCCTAGGAACCAGAGTAAGTCAAAAGAGGGCTCTCTCTTCTTGAGGTAAAATGAATTGTAGAGTCCTGAGAGGTCACTTACTCAGCATAGAGAACAGCCACTTGTATGAATATAAATCATGATGAGGACTGGAGGGGCTACTCCAGTTTGTGATCCATTTTTAAAAACAAATGATACCCTATTCTATAATTGTGGCAGCTTTGAAAATTACATTTTCCTGGAAATTTGCCAGCCACTGCTACCCAGATTTTGATTGTACCCTTCCTCTCACCCATCCATCTTTTCTGTACTTTGTTCTGGGAAGGTGTGGCAGCTGGCTCAGAGTTTTGGAGTTTGTTCTTTTAATGGGCAAGCACTCCGGTTTTCCTTTCCATGAAGGTTGTTTCAGCCACAAACTACTTTAATTTAAATTCCACTGTTTTAATTTCAAAATAAAAGGAAACACATATAAACAAAAACCAAAAATAACTTACATCACCTTGCATTCTTTCTAATAGTGAAAGTTGTAGAAATTTCCCCGAGCAAATGTCCAATATTGCTTCATAATTGCCCACGTGGGTTGCTTGCAGCCTACCTCCAATAAAATATTGTCATTTTCTTTCTCACAGTCTTAAGACATATGTCTGTTCCTGCTCTTTTAGCATGTCACATCAACTTGGAAAATTTCACTGCAAAATTAAGTCAATACTGTATTGACTGAGTTATATGGAGATGTAGTTCTCATTTTATAGCCTTTCTTGTTGATGTATTTTCTTCTACCTTGTGTTCTGATCCCCGTTTGCAAAATGAAATGGGAGAGGGAATTCGTATCCATGTTGTCTTCCCTGGTAAGAATGAGGGGAGGGAGTGGTGTTAAATTAAAAAGGATAAGATCTTCAGGGATCAGTGGAGTAGAAATTGGGAAAGGAGACTTGAGAGGCTAAATGGGTTCTCAGGGCCTGTCTCCCATTTCAGATCCCAAGATCTTCAGCCAGTGAAGAGGTAGTGTTCCTGTCTGTCGAAGTGAAAGGACCAACCCAAGAGTTCAAGAAGAAAACCACAGTGTTGGTTAAAAATGAAGAGAGTCTGGTTTTTGTCCAGACAGACAAACCTATCTACAAACCGGGGCAGACAGGTATAAAAAGACCTATAGTCAAGATAACATAAAAAAGAAAAAAATTTCCTCCCCTGCATATTCCCCAGTCAAAGTTCCTAGAATTCCAGTATCTTAATACCTTGCCTTACTGACCTATAAGCCCAGGTTAGGGTTTCTGGTACTCATGGAAAATCTTTTTATTTTAGTGAAGTTTCGTGTGGTCTCACTGGATGATAATTTTCACCCCCTGAATGAGTTGGTAAGTTGCCTATAACCTACGTAAAATCATTATTATCTGTATAAATAGGCTGAGAGTCTGTTTGGGGTTTTCTTTCAGGAAAAGAAAGAATCTGAAATCACTGACAGTAATTTCTGGCATCATAATAGTGCAAGATTCTCATGCAAAGCATCACATAGGCTCAAGAGAGGAATTACTTTTCTATCTTGATGCCAGTTACTTAGGCAACTGTCTCACAACTAAACTTACTCAATTAGGCATATCAGAAGTATGTGTAATTAGAGTCCTGGTGGTATAAGAATTAAGTGCTAATCGAGAGGTTACTGGTTCAAACCCAGCCCTTGCCATCTTCTTCTGTAAACGATTAGTCATGAAAACCCTATGGGGGTGGTTCCACCCAGTCACATGAGATCACTCTGCGTAAGAAGCTACAGTGTTTAAGGAGCTCTGGTAGCGTAGTGGTTACGATTCGGGCTGCGAACCTTAAGGTCAGCGGTTTGAAACTACCAGCTGCTCCGCGGGAGAAAGATGAGGCTTTCTACTCCCGTAAAGATTTACACCCTCGGAAACCCTGTATAGGGTCGCTATGGGTCGGACCCGACTCAACGGCACTTAACAACAACAACAACAACCAACATTTTAAATAACAGACCAAGCTAAACCATCAAAGCACTTTTGTTCAAATAATTTCTCCAAGATTTAGATTTTTTTCTAAACACGCCTACCAAAACCTCTGTTACTAAGATGATAATCAATGTTTGCTCCTCAAGACTAACATATCATTTTCATGATAAGAAACAACTCTTTCTATTATAATGCAGACATCAAACTAAAGTTTGGATTTTTCCCTGAAAATGTGCTCCTTCACCATGTTTCTTATCTCAAGAGGGAATTCTTTATTCTAGCTCCCGAGGCAAAAGATTATGACATAATTCTTGCTTGTTCTGTTTTTCTCACAATCATATCACATCCACTTCATCAGGTAAAGCATGTTGAGTCCTGGTGTGGTGCTGTTGGATAAGCGCTGGTCTGCTAACCACAAGTTGGGTTCAAACCCACCAGTCACTTCTTGGAAACCCTAAACTCCTACCATGAGTTGGAACTGACTTAACAGCACTTAACAACAACAACAACAGCAAGTCCGAGGAAGAAGACCTGGTGTGCTTCTGTAGGATAAGCACTGGGCTACAGGTGCATTTTTAACCACAAAGTCAACAGTTGAAAACCCTAAGCAGTGTTGCTATGAGTCGGAACCAACTACACTGCAGTTAACAACACAAGTCCTAGTAAAGGGTCCTGATGTGGTACTGTAGGAGAAGCACTGGACTGCTAACCACCAGATTGGTGGTTCAAACCCACCATCCACTCCTCAGAAACACTATGGTTTTTGACTCATAGGGTCACTATGAGTAGGAACTGACTGTACAGCACTTAATAACAACTGTCCTAGTAAACTTCAGGTCTAAAAGACTATTGTGTTGTAGACCATGTAAGACTAGTCAGAGGTTCGAGGCCCTCTAGGGCCGAGTGTAACAAATGAGGCCACTGGCAGTTAATGGCAAATTGCTTTCATATTAATATTCAGGTATATATATTAAATTAATACACTGGAGCCTTTGACAATCCACAGATAAATGTGATATTTTCCTAAAGCC
>NW_006408846.1:1654461-1686527 GCF_000296735.1 Chrysochloris asiatica
AGGCATGGAGTTAAGATTGCGGAGCATTACTGGCTGGAAGGCATGCGGTAAAGAATGCAGGGCAGTGCATTACTGGTTGGAAGGCATGGAGTAACGATTGCAGAGCATTACTGGCTGGAAGGCATGCGGTAAAGATTGAAGGGCAGTGCGTTGCTGCCTGAAGAGGCCACGATGCCTGTACTCCCAGGCCTGCCCACCAGTGATGTATCCACCCTGGCTTTGGGGTGCCTCTTTGTCTCTCTCTTTGTCTCCTTTTGTGTATTCTTGATATATATGAATCGCCGTCAGGTATCCTCTCCTCATGAACTGAACCCCAATGTCGAGGCGGGTCCCCGACACTATTGCAATAACCTTGAAACTTCTCCCTACTTTAGCTTTCATTCTAAAGCCAAACACCTCATCCAACACACTAGCCACTTAACTATTAATAATTTTTTTTTTCCTTTGTGACACTTCACATCACCCAATATAAAGATACAGACATCCAAACTAGTAGCTGTGGAGTTTATTCCAGTTTATGATGACCCCCATGTATGTCAGAATCCAAGTGTGCTGCATAGGGTCTTCAGTTACTGAATTTTGAGAAGTAGATCCCCAGAATTTTTTTCTGAGGTGCCTCTGGATGACTCGAACTGACAACCTTTCCACTAGAAGCCAAAGGATTAACTATTTGCATCCCCCTCCAGGGACTCCAGATATAAAGACATAGACATATGTGTGAGTTTTTCTTTTCTGCCTATACCTATTAAAATATAAGCTCCATGAGAGCAAATATTTTGTTCCTTTGTGCACTATTATATTCCAAGTATATAGAACAATAATAGCCTATGATATACACTTAAATATTAGTTTTTAAGAGTGAGTAAACATTGATAGATATTGACGTCCCTCCTTATCCCTAGA
This sequence comes from Chrysochloris asiatica, assembly GCF_000296735.1. Taxonomy (NCBI): domain Eukaryota; kingdom Metazoa; phylum Chordata; class Mammalia; order Afrosoricida; family Chrysochloridae; genus Chrysochloris; species Chrysochloris asiatica. The sequence continues at coordinate 1,655,365 of NW_006408846.1, forward strand.
ACTACCTAAGAATTCTGTGGTCCATATTAATAATTTGATCTGATCATGGTTACTTCTAGTTCAATTAATCTTTTTCTCTCAGTCTGTAAAGTTGCATAGCAAGGAATGTTCACTAGGATGCTAAAAGCACTTACACAATTTTAGTAAACATTACCTAACATTATTCCATTCCTAATGAATCGTAGTGCAAATATCTATCTGTGGCTATTGACCTAGTAAATTCTTACCATTACTTATTAATTGCTCAATATGGATTAATTAAAAGTTCTGAGAACCTTAACCTGGAGTCTTTCCATATTTTACTAGATAAATTTATTTTACATTTAAAGCTATTTTGCTTACAAGTCATAGTTGGGAATGTTTGAGAACAATTCTAAATTCCTTTCTTTCTCTTTTGTCTTTCAGATTCCACTAGTCTATCTTCAGGTAAGAAGCATGAAACATCCCATAATTAAAAAGAAAACAATATAAGAAAATGTTCTGATTTGAGAGGTTCATCCAATATCCCAGAAACTTCACTGAGGGAGAATCCTTCAAACTCTCACATAGGACTGAATGATTATAACTCTTCTTCCCTCCCCAGCACCCACCACTACCCTATTTGTCCTCTTTGTAACTAACAAAAGTTTTTATAATTCATTTTATTGTCTCTAATGCTCATAGGTCATTTATAAATTGTAACTAATTTATCCATAGGACCCCAAAGACAATCGCATCACACAATGGCAGAATATCAAATTAGTTACTGGGCTCACGCAGTTGTCCTTCCCCCTCTCGTCAGAGCCCTTCCAGGGCTCCTACAAAGTGGTGGTACAGAAGGAATCAGGCAGCAGGATAGAGCATCCCTTCACTGTGGAGGAATTCGGTAGGAATTATGGGAAATCGGGCAACATGTTTCCTTTGCATTTAAACTTCTAGGACTCAGAATCTGAACTCATTCAGAGTCCTTACAAAATGGATTTTGGAGTAGAACCAATTATATCTAACTCCAACAAGAGTCATGAATATTTTGTGAAATATATAGCTCCATATACTTTGGTTAATTTTTCTAGCAATTTTTAATCTCCAAAAAATATAAACATCTTTGTTTAATGATGCCTTCTAGAACTTTTAATGTTACAGTGATCAGAAAATCCATTAGAGAATAAGATGGATACCTCAGAAAGTAGAGCTACCTTTTCACGGCCCTGAAATATTAGGGAATCATTACAGGGAAACTGAAAATATTAATGTCTCACAAGTTCAAAATCAATCACCAAAATTCTTTTATCTCCATCAACAGTGCTTCCCAAGTTTGAAGTACAAGTAACAATGCCAAAGATAATCACTATCTTGGAAAAAGAGATTAATGTGTCAGTGTGTGGCATGTAAGTTGATTAATTTTTGTTGTTGTTAAATCTTTTGGAGGAATTACTTTAAAAATTCACCATTTGGAATATTTTGGCTGGTTCCTTTTGGAGCAGTGATAGAACAATACTTTAAGCATTTGGGAGTGCCACCATCTCTAGAATTTCCTTCCTCTATTGCCTTTCTATTTTTCCTTCTTTTCTTTCATGTTCTTACTAGCATTGCTATCATGCTTGGGGAACTGTTGCTGGGAAGAATATGCTACTAGGATTAATTCAGAAAGTGACAAAGTTAGCTGCACCAAAAAAAAAATGGAACAGTATAGAGGGGTAGTGACTTTCTCTTCACCAGAAATAATCAACATATATGAGGGAATCCTGGTGTGGCACTGTGGGTTAGTGTGCTGGACTGCAAGGTCGGTTTGAACCACAAGGTTGGAAGTTCAAGTTTACCAGTCACTGCTCAGAAACCCTATACAGGGTCACTGTGGGTCAGAACTGATTCGATGGCACTTAACAACAACAACAAAATTAGGCAAAAAATTAACACATGGTTATAGAGGAAATGCAGTCATCAAACCAATAATCTACCTTACTAGCAAGTATAGCAACATAACTTAGATTCAGAATTTGAAGAGATAGACATAATCCAAATCTCAACTACTACAGTGTCTACCTAAGGCATGTCACATACTTCTCTGCACTGCCATTTTTGCTGTGGAGAGTGAATATTATCTCTTAATATGATCTCGTCCAGCCTTGAAAATCCATGCTCCCAAGTTCCCATGCTCTCATCCCCAACAGTCCAGCAGTATAGTAGAAAGACTAGGCAGGGTAAAGGTTCCAGTCCTACTTAAGGATCACATATGTAAGATATCTACCTATTTATTTGGACCCTTGCCCTAGTGCTGTCTCAGAGTAAAGAATGCCACCAAGTTTAGCAGCTCATGTAACTGATAAACCAATGCTTACATTTAAAAATCAAAACACTGTCTTGAGTCAGTTCCAATACATAGCATTCTTATAGGCCCGGATAGAATAAGACAGAATAGAACTGCTTCACAGAATTTCCAAGGTTTGAAATCTTTATGAAAGAAGGTTGCCACATTTTTGTCCCATAAAGCAGAAGACAGGTTCAAGCCACTGATCTGTGGTTAGCAACTGAATGCTTTAACCATAGTGCCACCAGGGATCCTAAATAGAGATATGTTGTTGTTAAGTGTTGTAAAGTCCATTCCAACTTATAGAAACCCTAGACAGGGTTTCAAAAGAGAAGCTGGTAAGTTTGTACCACTGACTTTTGATTAGCAGTCCAATGCTTATCCTACAGTGCCACACCAGGACTCCAAATAGAGATATTTATTATTGTGTTATGTGCCATCAAGTCAGTTCTGACTCATAGTGACCCGGCATAGGGTTTCTAAGGAGCAGCTGGTGAGTTTGAACTACCAACCTTGTGGTTCACAGTCTAATGCTGATCCTACAGTACCACACCAGGAGTCCTAAATAGAGATATGGTGGTAGTGATGTGCCGTGGACTCAGTTCTGACTCATAGTGACCCTGCACAGGGTTTCTGAGGTTGTAAATCTTTACGGGAGCAGAAAGCCTCATCTTTCTCCTGCAGAACAGCTGGTAGTTTTGAACTACTGACCATGAGGTTAGAGAACCTTGAAAATAAGAAGAAAACCAAAACTCTTGAGAACACAGCAATCATCATACCATATTTATGGCACAATCTCATTTTTGTAAGACGTCAGACCATCTAAGGATAGAGATGGCTACTCATAGGGAGAGGATGCTGGCAGAAGAATCACCATGCTATATAGTTTGTATTCTTAGGTAGAACTGAGAGTACTCATTTCTTCTCTTAATGGTTGTGATTTTTTTTTTCTTAAGAACATTTAGCTACTGTAGCAATAACAATGTTTTCAAAGATGAAATTGGAAAGAAAAAAATTTAGGTGAAAAAGCATGATAAAAGAAGAATACCGTAAATTTCAGCATGTTGCACTGGAGAGTTCTAAAAGAGAAGAGTGTTTATTCAGTTCATGGTATCCTCAACATTGTGTGAGCCCTCAACGTTGCAGAATAGAGGAAGAACAGAGCACAAATATGCTGTCCATAAAGAGGAAATATTAATAGGTAGAAAATGGCGAAGTTCAATGTCTACTTTGGTTCATTTGGCAATATTTTCATGACAGATATACCTATGGGAAACCTGTTCCAGGACATGTAACTCTGAAGGTATGCAGAAATTATGCTAGGCCTTCTGACTGCTATGGTGAGGAGTCGCAGGCACTGTGTGAGAAATTCAGTCAGCAGGTAAGAATTTAAAACTGTTCGTTCTACAGGCTAACAATAGAGGAATTGTTAACAAGCAGTGAGTTGCAACATGGAACTTGGGAAAAGAATAATGGAGAAGATAAGTCTGTGCTGGCTATTGTAATTTTTACTTTTTAATCAGTGACTTAGCACAATAGGAATTACTTATTTCTTTCATTGTCCAACATGGTTGTTCTTGGTCAGTCAAACACACAAAACGACAGAAATTCAGCCATCTCTAATACTTGGCACTTATGAAGGAAAAAGCATAAAACCCTAACCCACCTTAAATGGGAGGATGTTAATTCTGCTTTCTTTCTTTCTATATGCAAGAACATGTCACTTGAGCCCACCTAGATGCTAAAAGGCAAGAAAACAATCTTTGGATAGGCAGCCATTTCACAAGCACAGGCGTGTTCTGTGGGAAGGGGAGCCAGGCTTGGTGAAGCGTTCACTGTCAGTTACAATAAGCTTATCCAAATATGTTTATGGCATTTTTAAAAAATCTCTTTGACTCTATAGAACATCAAACATTGACAAATAAAATTATAAACCAGATACTTTTGTGAAATTAAATACTAATTAGTCCCTGTTGTTGTTGTGTGCCATCAAATTGGTTCTTATTCACAGCAACACTGTGTAGGGTTTCAGAGGAGCAGCTGGTGGGTTTGAACTGCCAGTCTTGCAGTTAGCTATTCAGTGCTTATCCTACAGCACCACACCAGGACTCCTAGACAACACTTATTGTGTCCTCATCATAGAAAATCCCTAGGTAATGTTGTCAAGAAGTTCTTGGGTGGCACAAATGGTTAAATACTAACCAAAGACTGGAGGTTTGGGTCCACCCAGAAGAGCCTTGAAAGAAACTTCTGGAGATTTACTTCCCAAAAACTAGCCATTGATTTTTGAAGTACAGTTCTACTCTGACATACATGTTGTAACCAGGAGTTGAAGTTGACTCAGTGGCAACTTTTTTGTCAATGTTGTCAAAAAAAATACACCACCATTACAATATATATCTATTGTAATACATACAATTTTTTTTTTGTATTTTACTTCTCAGCTAGACAGTCATGGCTGCTTCTCTCAGCAACTAAAGACCAAGATCTTTCAGCTGAAGAGGCAAGAGTATGAAATGACACTTAGAGGAGAGGCCAAAATCCAAGAAGAAGGAACAGGTTTGTGTGCCATATAGGTATGAGGGGAAAACTATGAACGCCGATTTATTTTCTTTGTCATATATGAATTCCAATAGAGAAATCATATAAGAGGTGCGAGGAGATCATCTTTTCCAAAAAAAACTAACTCTTTTTTTTTTTTAGAGCTGGAATTAACTGGAACTGGGTTCAGTGATATTACAAAAATCATAACCAAACTCTCATTTGTGAAAGTGGATTCAAATTTCAGACAAGGGATCCCCTTTTTTGGACAGGTAGAGTATTTTGTAGTTCAGATATCAAACCATGTACTATAACCTCATAAGCTCAACATATCCTACTAAAAACATACCTGGTTAATATTATCTGTTCAGTAAAATAACCAAAGGTATAAAAATATACAAAAATAGGTCCATTCCTCTGTACATTTTTTGTCTGAACAATATATCACACTTCTAAAGTACTTCCAAAATTAGGAGGCTTTTGTTTTGTTTTGTTTGATAGACAACATCGCTCATCCATCTCCTTCTCGTGGTTTATCAGGCAGTCTTCATTTTTATAAAATTTTCTTGTGAGAATAACAAAATCCATGGTTGTTACCTATATGATCTTTCTAACACTGTCTTGTTTATCTAGTGCTAACGTAACTGAAATCTCACAAGTGGGTAGCTTTGCAAACATAAATTTATTTTCTCAGTTTAAGAGACTAGAAGTCAGCTCTCCAGGAAGACTTTTTCTCACTGGTAAATAGTCCTGCTTTTATTGTTTGGTTCCTTGGCAATCTTCATGTGGTATGGCATCTCTCTTCCCCCATCTCTGTTTGATTCTTCTGTACCTGATCTGCTGTTTTTGTATCTCTGGACTCCTGGTGTGACACTATAGGATAGGTACTGGACTGCTAACCACAAGGTCAGTGGTTCAAGTCTACCTGCTGCTCCTCTGAAACCCTATACAGGGTCTCTATGAATCAGAACTGAATCAGGGCACTTAACAACAACAGCAAAAGCAACTGGCTTCAGACACACCCAGTCCTATTCTAATACTGTCTCATTAATGTACCAAAGAAAAACCCTTTCCCAAATGGTATTATGGAGAGCTCTGGTAGCGTAGCGGTTACGAATCGGGCTGCGAACCTTAAGGCCAGCAGTTCGAAACTACCAGCTGCTCCATGGGAGAAAGATGAGGCGTTCTGCTCCTGTAAAGATTTACAGCCTCGGAAACCCTGTACAGGGTCGCTATGTGTCGGAACCGACTCGACGGCACTTAACAACAACAACAACAACAAATGGTATTATAACCACAGGGCAATATAAGAAAAGCACTGGACTGCTAACCAAAAGGTCTGCAGTTCAAACTCATATATGGGGTTGCTAAGAGTCAGAACAAAAGATGTTCTGGTAGCATAGTGGTTACGATTCAGGCTGCTAATCTCATGGTCAGCAGTCCAAAATGACCAGCAGTTCCACAGGAGAAAGATGAGGCTTTCTGTTCGCATAAAGATTTATAGCCTCGGAAACCCTATACAAGGTCACTATGAGTTGGCTATAACAACCATCACCACCATGAATCAGAACAACAATAATACCAAAATAAACCCACTACCATCAACCACTGGTATTGTTGTTGTTAAGTGCCACCAAGTCAGTTACAACTCATAGCGACCCTGTATAAGGCTCCCGAGGAGTAGCTGGCTAATTTGAAGTGCTGACTTTGTGGTTAGCAGTCCAATGCTTCACCTACAACACCACACCAGAACTTTACCACAGGTATAATGGTAGGATTTACAACACATATTTTGGGATAACACAATTCACCCATAACATAACTATGTATGTAATTAAATGGATGGTGTTGTTGTTAAGTGCCAACAAGTCAGTTCCAATTCATAACAACCTTGTATAGGGTTTCCGAGAAGCAGCTGGTGGGTTTGAATGGCTGACTTTTTGGGTTGTTGACAGGAGAGTCCTGGTGTGGTGCTGTGGGCTAATGTGTCAGACCGCAAAGTCATTTGAACTGCAAGATCAGTGGTTCAAGCTCACCAGCTGCTCCTTGGAAACCCTATACAGGGTTGCTATGGGTCAAAATCAACTCAACGGCACTTAACAACAGTGCCACACCAGGAATTCAGTGGCCTTTTATTTTTAAGCATTAAAGACTGGATTGTACATAGTGTTTCATTCATGGATATAATATTTGCATTGTTCTCTTGATAATATTATGTATATATTAAAAAAAAAAAAAAAACAATAAACAAGGGGATAAAATTCTGCAGTTAAGGTGTCCAGATTTAGTTGTTGTTGTTGTTGTTAAGTGCCATCGAGTCGGGTCCGACCCATAGCGACCCTGTACAGGGTTTCCGAGGGTGTAAATCTTTACGGGAGTAGAAAGCCTCATCTTTCACCCGCGGAGCGGCTGGTAGTTTCGAACCGCTGACCTTAAGGTTTGCAGCCCGATTCATAACCACTACGCTACCAGATTTAGTAATCATAGATTTTTCCCATGGATCTATACATCTTCTATTGTTATTTGTTCCTACTGTAAGCAGATGTACAAATGGATCTGAGACCAAAATTCTGAAGTGGCAGTTAGGCCTACCATCACGTGTGATTGCTGTGGATCATGGTCTTCACGGAAATAGTACAGGAATTCAACAGTGGATGGTATAAAGGCCTAGATTCAACAAGGAAATAATAGAGCCAATTTTCAAGTGTTTTGATTATGTTATGACAGCAAAAGTACTCAGGTGCTTTGACCACTTGCTATAAAGGAAAAATGTAGGCATTTTTAATTTTTCAGAAGCATATTGTCCTTTTAACATATTTTATTACTATAACTATCCTATTAGTCATAGGAAGACCATTCACCTCAAGATAAAGAATCAGAACATTGTATGTCTACCCTTGTCTTTGTATGTGCAACCTATAGTTTGCTGGCAAACTTAGAGACTTTTTCAGCAATCATAAATACTAAGCCAAATCTATCTATTATACTTCCTTCTGCCAACAGTAGCTTATGCTGCATAAGGTTCACCATCTCTTACCATCTGAGCCAAACCACTCTTGTGCTGAGTTTAAAATTAGTAATTAGATGGGTTTAGGCCTTTATGTGATATTGATTGCCTCTTTCCATTTTACGTTTTTCATATGGGAAGTACCTCTTTAAATTTACTTGCTCTCCAAAAGATTGATAATCTGGGTTAAGAAGCACTTGTTGTTACTATTAGGTGCTATGGAGTTGGTTCTGACCCATAGAGACACTGTGCACAATAGAACGAAACACCACCCGGTCCTGCGCCCTCCTCACAATTGTTGTCATGTTGAGCTGCTGCTGGGTCAGTCCATCTCATTGGGGGTCTTCCTCTTTTTCACAGAAAAAAGCAAACCTAAAGAAGTTGTTTTACCATATATAAAACAACTAGAGAAGCCCACAGGATAATGTATTAGCTATTGCTTACTTGAGGACTCCTGGTGTGGCACTGTAGGATCATACTGGCCTGTGAACCAAAAAGTCAACAGTTCAAACCCACCAGCTGCTCCTTAGAAAGCCTATACAGGGTCGCTATGAGTCGGAACCGACTCAACGGCACTTAACAATAGCAGCTATTGTTTACTTGTCCATAAGTCTAGTGGTCTGTTACAAAATAAGTGTTTGGGGTTCAAATAAATCTGTCTAATGAGTTTTAAAAAATGTTTTCATTACTATATGATTTGTGTTCTGTGACTGTACAAAAGTTATATGAAACACACAGCATTCTAAAAATACTCACAGAATACTTTGTCAAGTCACCCCTATTACCATCCTCATCACTCTCTCTCAGTTTTCAGTGCTTTGATTTTTAGTATTGATTACTACTGACTACAGATAGCTAGAAGGAGCTCTGGTAGTGTAGTGGTTACGAATTGGGCTGCAAACCACAAGGACAGCAATTTGAAACTACCAGCTGTTCTGTGGGAGAAAGATGAGGCTTTCTGCTCCCATAAAGATTTACAGCCTCGGAAACTCTGTACAGGGTCGCTATGAGTTGGAACCGACTCCATGGCACACAACAACAACAACATAGATAGCTAGATCGACTCTGTGTGTGGGTGTGTGTACATGTGTGCATACATTATACATTACTTGACTGGCATCTGTCTCTCACTAGACTGCAAGCTGTATGCTGATGACAGGGATTTTGTGTTCTACCCTGCTATAGCCCTAGTGCCTGCAACTGTGCCTGGCCCATAGGAAGTACTCAATAAATATTTGTGGTAAGATGGGTGTGCTTGATTCCCTTTTAACTATGATTCATATAACTAATCCATAGTTTTTAATCTTCAGGTGCTCCTAATGGATGGCAAAGGTGTCCCCATGCCAAATAAACTAGTCTTCATCCAGTCAAATGAAGCTAACTATCACTCCAATGCCACTACCGATGAGCACGGCCTGGTGCAGTTCTCCATCAACACGACCAGCGTTACGGGTACCACTCTAACTGTCAGAGTAAGTTCAGTTAGAAGTTACCAATGGCAAGAAGTAACCTTGGAAACAAGGTTACAATTTTTAAAGTAATGAAAATTTCAAATTCTATTTAGTCCTAAGGAGAGGAAAAACTAGAAATTGAACACCAACTTAAGGTCAATTTGTAAAGAAATTAAAAGAAGGTAATGTAGGGTAATGGTTTAAAAGTACAGAGTCAAACAAACTTGATTTTTTTAAAAAACCTGGCTCAATCCTATGATAAAGGCAAATAACTAAATTCTATGTTTCATTTTCTTTTCTGTTAAACAGGTACCATATTAGTACCTGCCTCTTGGGGTTGTAATGAGGTTTAATGATGGAATGCAGATTAACGTACTTAATAAGCCTCTTTTAACTGTTAACTGTACTTCTGGTGTGGCGCTGCTGGTTAATGCAGTAAACTGCAAAGTCGGTTTGGGCCGTAAAGGCTGGCAGTTCAAACTCACTAGCTGCTCCTCAGAAACACTGTAAAGGGTCACTGTAAGTTGGAACCTGACTCAACAGCACTTAGTAACAAAGTAAAATAACTATTAACTCTTATTACAAAAGTTCATTTTCCGTCTTTAGCATCTAGTTTCCAAAATAATTCTCTCCATGAATTATTATTCTTACTTTATATTTCTCCTGATATTTAAATTATCCCTAGATAGCTACTTATGCCCATATTTGATTTGTATAACATAGAAGTCCTCTATACAGCAATATATTTGTAGGTACACAAAGATAGATATGTAGATAAGAACCAAAAATAAGGCATTATTCTTTAACACTTTTGACTGTGGAGCAAAAGATTTCTAGCTAGTCTTTTAGGTAAGACAGTAAATTTATGTAGTTTTCTGAAAGAGTTGATTGTTTATGACACATAATCTATAAAATAATATTGCTTTTCTAATGCATTAGGTCAAACACAAGGATCATAGCAGATCCTGTTATGGCTACCAATGGCTGTTTGAAGAAAACCTAGAAGCATACCACACCATTTATCGTGTATTCTCCCCAAGCAACAGCTATGTCCACCTTGAGCCCATAGTTCATTCACTGCCCTGTGGTCAAACTCAGATGTTCCAGACACATTATATTATGAATGGACAGATCCTGAAGGATTTCAAGGAACTCGTCTTCTATTACCTGGTAAGAAGGGAGATTCATCTTTAAACAGCTTTCTGTGAGGCAAGAAATTAAGAAACACTTAAGACATCATCACTTTGATTTCTTATCTATATCCCTCTTGAAAGTTTGACTTCTCTTGGGGCTAATTATTACCAGTAGCAGTTCATAATCAGCACACCACACAGAGGACAAGACTTGAGGTAAGGTTGCTGTCAAGCAAATTAAATGTCTTTTTATATCCTTTTATGCAGATTATGGCAAAGGGAGGCATTGTCCGAACTGGAACTCATGTACTGCCTATAGAGAATGGAGACAGTAAGTGTTCCCATAATTTTTGCATTTTTGTCCCACCCTGACACATTTAGCCCTAACACTGCAGAAATACCAGGGGTGCTTTCAAATAAAAAGAGAATTTCCACTTAACCTCAATAAAGAATAAGTTAATGGAGGTCTGGGGGAGGAATAATGTTTCTTCTTCTCGCCTGTTATCAATATTGTGGGGGTCTGAGACCGGCTCAGACCACTGCATGGGTTGCTCGAAGGAGAGGGCTAGGATTAAAATCAGGCAAGGACCACCGGCTGATGACCAGTGACATAGTTTATTGTAGCAACGTGGTTTATATAGGACTTTTAGCATTAGGTCATTGTTATTCTACCTAGTTACAATGTTTTCTATAGTACCAAGGATATGATTACCCACCAGGATACCAACCAGGATATGATCACATAAGTATAAGCATTGTTACAGCAACACTGAATCACTCGGTTTTGGTACAATTGAAGTTCCCTTTTCCCAGGATTGTCCTAGTTACAATTACCAATAAGTTTCGATCACTGACATCACCTTAACCAGGTGAAACTTGTCTTCAGGACAATCATAAGAGCATGAGGGCCATCTCAACCTTCACCATTAGATGGCACTAGTGCTGGCCTCCAACACAATATCTTTCTTTTCTCTTCAGGTTATTTGAAATGTTGATCTCCTTTTTTTGATCTATACTTCTTACAGATTTTTTAACCATAAACATTTCCTTCTTGAAATCTAAGAGATTTAAGAACTTTTAGAGAATAAAAAGAAAGAAAAAGTAAAATTTAGGGATACTTCTAGGTTCTAGGTATTGTGCTGGGTCATTTATGTCTTTATATCTCATCTCTCCTTTGAAGATATCTATGATTTATGAAAATTTCAACAGGGTGTTTCCATCATTTACCTGGCTGCTCTCTATGAATATGAAACAATACAAGTCTGTGGTAATTTCACCCGGCTAAATGTAGCCTAGAGGATAACTTTCTAGAAAACCATCAGTGAACAACTTGTATATAGCTCCTTCATAGCAACACAGAAGCACCATAGTAGTTATTTGAAAACTCAATGCAAGCTCTAAAAAATTTATATTGCTGTTGTTGTGTGCCGTGGAGTCAGTTCCAACTCATAGCGACCCTGTACGGGTTTTCCAAGGCTGTAAATCTTTACAGGAGCAGAAAGACTCATCTTTCTCCCGCAGAAGAGCTGGTAGTTTCAAACTGCTGACCTTAAAGTTCACAGCCTAAGTCATAACCACTATGCCATCTGATATAGGTGTCAAAAAATAACTTGAAAGTTTGGATAAGAAGTTCCGGGGTGGGAGGAAAACAGAGAGAACGAAGTGTAGGGAAAAGTGAGTCAAAGTCAATAGTGACGGGGCAGTTCAGAGAAGGATAGAGAGTGCAGTTTGTACACAATAAAAAGAATGTCATCATTTCACTAACTTGAACACAGAGAAGTAGTTGAAATGGTGTATGGCCGTGCATATTTTTGCCAACATATAAATAAATAAATAATAACTTCTGAAAGAGTATAATAATCCTCTTAGAAAAGAAGAGTAGAAAACTTGGTTAATGGAATGTTAGAAAGGAAGTAAATATAAATGTCAATGACATGTCACAACTTCAGATTCTGTTTTCCTTCTCAAGTGGGAAGCCCTGGGTAGTGCAAATGATTAACACTCCACCACTACCTGAAAGTTGGTGCTTTGAAACCACTCAGAGAACCTTCCGAAGACAGACCTGGTAATCTGCCTCTGAAATGTCACAGTGTTAAAATAAAAATTTAAAAAACCCTACGAAGCAGTTATACTCTGCACACCTGGGAATGCCATGGGTCAGAACCCACTCGACATCAACACACAAAAAAGTGTGGTCTAGACTGAACAGTAGCCAAGCAGATGTCTCTCCATACCCTTAGACAACAACAGCTAAAGCTTAAAGTTGGAGTCCTGCTGCAGTACTGCAGGTTAATGCACTGGACAGTAAAGTTGGTTTGAACTGCAAGGTAGGGGGTCAAGCTCACCAGTTGCTCCTCGGAAACCCTATTCAGGGTCGCTATGAGTTGGAAGTGACTCAACAGCACTTAACAACAAAAAACAACAAAGCTTAAAGTAGATGAGACATCAGTATACAATTAATGAGGTTGGAAAGTTTTTAGTAAAGTTTTTTCTAAATCTCGAGGCTTTAGCAATCATAGAGATCACTGTTGTTGTTCATTGCCATCGAGTTGGTGTTGACCCATAGCGACCCTGTATAGGGTTTCCAAGAAGCAGCTGGTGGGTTTGAACCACCGACTTTGCAGTTCAAATGGACCTTGCAATCCAGTGCATTATCCTGCAATGCCACACCAGGACTTCAATCTTATAACAGAAACAGTCATTATTCTGAGAGGGCTTCTAAAATGATTTTGTGCAATAGACTCACTTCATTTCAGCTCTGGAAAGAAGTCTTACCCATGACCGTGTCCTCTCATTGTCTCTGTTCTCCAGTGACAGGTCATTTTTCTGTGTCAATCCCTGTGGAGGCAGACATTGCTCCCACCGCTCGGTTCCTCATCTACACTGTTTTACCTGATGGAGAAGTGGTTGGGGATTCTGCAACATATGAGGTTGAAAACTGTCTAGCCAACAAGGTTGGTGTTTTACATCATAAACTTTCCAACATTTAAAACTAGAAATTACTGTCGGTATCCATTGTTTTATACATGAGGGCATTGAGACCAAAAGAGTTCAAAGAATTCCCTGGAGACACTCAGAAAGATAATGACCTAGTTACAATAAGATTCCATGTCGTCTGACTCCTAGTGTCAACTCTGCAATTATATGGCATTCTCTTTTACCATATTGATCCAATGCAGAGTAACTTGCTGCTTTCTTCTATGATGAAATGTCTAAGCAAGTTTTAAGACTTCTAAAGAGTCAAGAGAAAAATGCAACAGCTGCATTTATATTCTGCATTAATTGAACACCTCACCATGTATTAAAGTTTTTTTAAAAAATGACATATCAAATTAGTAATTTATAAGAATAACTATAATGGTTCAACTGATGGTTCAGAATCAGAGTAAAGTACTATATTTTGCTTGCCCTAGTCTAGATTTAGAGAAAGGAGCAAAACATTTTGCATATGATACCAATCAACACACACACACACAAAAGTCATTATGCATTGAACAAGAGGAACACTCAGAATATGAGAGTAAATATATCGTTAAATAAGGAAATGTGTTTTTCTGACCTTTCCCTGAAACTCTACAGGTGGATTTGAGTTTCAGCCCAGCACAAAGTCTTCCTGCCTCAAACACCCACCTGCGAGTCAAAGCTTCTCCTCAGTCCCTCTGTGCCCTCCGTGCAGTGGATCGAAGTGTGTTACTCCTGAAACCAGAGGCTGAACTCTCCCCATCCTCGGTGAGTTCTCAGCCACCTCAGGTGTCAGAAAGGACCACACAAGGGCTCAGAGCAAGGAGAAATTCCAATCACTGCATCAAAAACTCAAACCAGTTGCCACAGAGTCAATTACAACTCATGGTAACCCCACAGGCTTCAAAATAGAGCTGCAGTCCATAGGATTTTCAAGACTGTGACCTTTCCGTGCAGATCACCAGGTCTTCCTTGGAAGGTACCTGTGGATGGGTTCACACTGGTTAGTAGTTGAGCTCTTGCACCACCAGGGATTCACTTGAGTAGGACACAAAAATAAAATAAAAACAAACCTGTTGTCATCCAGTCTAGTCCAATTTATGGTACTTCCTTGGCTATATTGTTTATAGACAAAGTTTGCCAAGCCTTTCTTCCATGGTACTACTGGTTGGGTTCAAACCAACAAGTTGTAGATTAGCACACAGAATTTTGCACAACCTAGGCTCCTCCTGAGTAGGATGTTCTTGCTAAGTGCCATCTTACTAAAATTTACGCTTATCTAGAAGTCCTGGTGTGGTGATGCAGAATAATGCAGTGGATCACATTGTCGGTTTGAACTACAAGGTCGGCAGTTCAAATTCACTAGCCACTCCTGGGAAACCTTATATATGGCTTGCTAAGAGTCGTAACTGACTAGACAGTTCTTGACAACAACAAACATGTTAATAAGGAACCCCTGGTAGTGTCATGTGTTACACACTGGGCTGTTAACTGCAAACTCAGCAGTTCAAATCTCTCTGTGAGAGAAAGATGAGGTTTTCTGCCCCCTACAGAATCGGGCTGCGAACCGCAAGGTCAGCAGTTCGAAACTACCAGCTGTTCCGCGGGAGAAAGATGCGGCTTTCTGCTCCCGTAAAGATTTACAGCCTCGGAAACCCTGTACAGGGTCGCTATGGGTCGGAACCGACTCCACGGCACACAGCAGCAGCAGCAGCAGCACAGATTTATGTGGCGCTGTGGGTTAATGCACCAGACTACAAAGCCATTTGAACTGCAAAGTCTGCGGTTCAAGCTCATCAGCTGCTCCTCGGAAACCCTATACAGGGTCGCTATGGGTCGGAATCGACTTGATGGCAGTTAACAGCAACAACAAAAGATTTATGGCCTCAGAAACCCTATACAGGGAACCCTATATGGCATGCAGAAGCCACAGGAGTTCATTGTTTTTAGTTTTCTGTGAGGGATATATATATTATATATTATATATATAAATATAATATAATAGATATTATATAACAAGTGTAAGACAAAATGTGTTGCTATAAAATCATTTTTTCATTTCCGTTAAGTGTCGTTGAATCAGTTCCAACTCATGGCAACCCTATATAGGGTTTCCAAAGATGGCTGATAAATTCGAACTGCTGACCTTGCAGTTCATACTGACCTGGCAGTCCAGTGCTTCTCCTACAACACTATACCAGGACTCCTATAAAAGCATTGACACCTTTATTAAACAAAGATGTCAAAGTGTGAAGCTACTGCTTCTCTACTTATTCTCCATCTGGGTCTATAAACTTCTGAAGGTGGTATTTCTCCCAAAGAATTCTGTGCTCTTCCATTTACCATGTCAAAACAGCAATTTTGGCATCCTTGAGGGTATAATTGTGTTCTCCTTAAATGTTATTTAAGTTTGAGGAACTGAAAGAAGTCTGAATGGGGCAAGATCAGAATAGCTGGAGTAAGGTCTCCCAAAGAAATTCTAGTAGGACAGCCCTTACTACCCTTGAAGAAAGGTCAGGTCCTACTGTCATGATGGGAAAAAAATTCTCAGCACAACTTTCCTAACCTTTTTCTCACCAATTCAGTTTCCAGTTGTCTTATAATTGCTTCATAATAAGCCTCCATGATCATCCTGTATCCTTTGAGAAAATCTATCAAGATCACCTGTTTGAGGTCCTAAAAAAGAGTCACCATACCCTTGCATTTAACTGGCCCAGCAAATTCTCTAGGAAGTCACGGTTTTGGATGGACTTTTTTCTGAAAGCCCCTAACATGACTAAGATAATTGTATACCAGAGAACTTGTCTGCAGCTATCCACTGATTACACAGACATATTTAAACACTTTTTTTTTTTAAACTATACCTGTGACTGGATGAACTGGAACCTTAGTAGCAATATGTTTTTACTTATTCAGTGTTCCATGTTCCACAGCTATCCTTAAGACTTTCATTGGCCAGCTTTTTTCAGAAGTAGATTGCCAAGTCCTTATTCCTAGAGTGTCTTAGCCTAGAAGCCCCACTTAAACCTGTCCACCAGAGGTTACACAGCTGGTGTTTGAAACACCAGTAGCATAGCTTCCAGCATCACAGAAACATTCAAACCACTACAGTATGATAAACTGACAGACAAGTTGTGGTTCTCAAATCTGTTGTTGTTAGGTGCCATCGAGTTGGCTTCAACTCATAGCAACTCTATGTATGACAGAACAGAACACTGCCCAGCATTGTGTCATTCTCACAATTGGTGTGATGTTTGAGCCCATTGTTGCTGCCAGAGTGTCAGTTCATCTTATTGAGGTCTTCCTCTGATTCACTGACCCTCCACTTCACCAAACATGACGTCCTCCTCCAAGGACTAGTCCTTTCTGACAGCATGCCCAAAGTACAAGAGACCAAAGTCTCACCATCATCATTTCTAAGGAGCAATCCGGTCTCACTTCTTCCAAAACAAGTTTATTTGTTCTTCTAGCAGTCCATGGTACTTTTAATCTTCGTCAATACCATAATTCAAGTGCACTGGTTCTTCTACAGTCTTCCTTATCACTGTCCAGCTTTCACATGCATATGAGGCCATTGAAAATACCATGACTTGGGCCAGGCACACATATCTTAGTCCTCAAAGTGATATGTTTGCTCCTTAATACTTTAAAGAGATCTTTTGTAGCAGATTTACTTAATGCAATACATCATTTGATTTCTTGACTGCTGCTTCTATGATCATTGATTGTGGATTCAAGTAAAATTTCCTCCAATCCTGATGCCACATTCTTCTTCATATAATCCATCTTCTTAGATTATTTGCTCAGCATACAGACGGAATAAGTATAATGAAAGGGCACAACTCTGACTCACACCTTTCCTGATTTTAAGCCATTCAGTATTCCCTTGTCCTGTACAAATGACTGTCTCTTGGCTTATGCACAGGTTCCTCATGAACATAATTAAATGTTCTGGAATACCCATTCTCCACAATGTTCTCCACAGTTTGTTGTGAACCATATAATCAAATGCCATTGCATATTCAATAAAGCACAATTAAACATCTTTCTCTGCTTTCAGACAAGATCCATCTGACATCAATAATGATATCCCTAGTTCCATGTCCTCTTCTCAATCTGTTTTCCATCTCTGGCAGTTCCTAATGGGTGTACTACTGCAACCATTTTTGAATGATCTTCTGCAAAATTGTACTTGTATATGATATTACTGAAGTCCTGGTGTGGCACTGTGGGTTAATGTGTCAGACTGCAAAGCTGTTTGAACTGCAAGGTCGACAGTTCAAGCTCATCAGCTGCTCCTCGGAAACCCTATACAGGGCCGCTATGGGTCAGAACTGACTCTACGGTACTTCACAACAACAACAACGATGATATTATTGATATTGCTCAATGATTTCCATATTCTGTTGGGTCACTTTTCTTTGAATAAGGCACAAATATAGATCTCTTTCAATTGGTTGGCAAAGTAGCTGTCTTTCAAGTTTCTTGGCATACACAACTGAGCCCCTCCAGTGCTACAAAAGCTTGTAGAAACATTTCAATTTGTGTTCAGTAAATTTTGGGTTTCACCAATGTCTTCAGTACAACTTGGACTTCTCCCCTTTGGTTTTCTGACTCCAGGTCTTTGCACATTTCATTATAATATTTTACTTTATCTTCTCAAACTGCCCTTTGTTATTTTCTGTTCAGGTCTTTTACTTCATCACTTCTTCAAGTAGCTTTAGTTCCCTGCCATTTTAATGACCATTTGCTTTCTTCATGTATGCTGTTTTTTATGTCATCCCACAATACCTCTGGCCTTCAATTAATGTCTAATGCATTTAAATCTGTTCTTGAAATACTCTCTAAATCCAGGAGGAATATACTCGAGGCCACAATCCTGGTGTGGCACTGTAAGATAAGCAATGGACTGCAAGGTCAGTTTGAACCAAAAGGTTGGCCGTTCAAATTCACCATCCACTCCTCAGAAACCCTGTGTAGGGTTACTTTGAGTTGGAACTGACTCCACAGCACTTAACAACACAAAAATATACTCAAGGTCATATTTTGACTCTCCTGGATTTGCTTCAATTTTCTTCAACTTCAGTCTGAATTTGCATATGAGTAATTGATGGTCTCTCCTTGTCTTGTTTTGACTGATGATATTGAACTTCTCCGTCATCTCTTCCTATAGGTATTGTTTTTAAGAGTCATCAAGTCAGGTCCAACACTCATAGCAACATTTTATAGGGTTTCCAGGGCTTTAAATCTTTGCAGGAGCAGAAAACCTTATCTGTCTCCCAGGCAGCTGCTGGTGGACTCGAACTGCCAACCTTGTGTTCTCAGTCCAGTGTTTATCCTATAGAACACTCTCCCTACAGATGAAAGAGGCCTCAAATATAGCAGACCTCAATTTCCCAATTAATAAAGTTTTATTTCATTCTAGTATGAGGCTAGTGTTTGCCTCAGAACTGTGTAATAAAGTATTATGAACCTTGAGTACTTAGAATTTTTTTCCCAAGCGGTTACAAATCAGGCTGTGAACCTTAAGATCAGCAGTTCTAAACTACCAGATGTCCTGCAGAAGAAAGATGAGGCTTTCTGCTCCAGTAAAGATTTACAGCCTCGGAAACCTTGTACAGAGTTGCTAGGAGTTGGAACTGACTCAAAGGTACTTAACAACAACAAAACAGTTAAACATCTTCAAGTGAAAACAATATTTAGAAAAAATGATCCATGACTTCTCTATACATTATCAAAGTTATTGTTGTTGCTGTTGTTAAGTACCATTGACTTGGTTCGAACCCACAGCGACCCTAATAGGGTTTCCAAGGAGCAGTTGGTGAGCTTGAACTGCTGATCTTACAGTTCAAACTGACTTTGTAGTCCAGCGCATTAACCCACAGCACCACACCAGCAATACGAGTACTAAAAAAATGAGTAAAAAGATTGATTGTGATTATTCTTGTTCTTTTCTCTCTGCACTTAAAAGAATGAACTACAAATAAGTTTTCCCTTTGACCTTTGAATTTGTACAGGTTTATAACCTGCTCCCAGTAAAGGACCTCACTGGCTTCCCACAGAGTTTGAATCAGGAGGAAGATGATGGGGACTGTGTCAATCATCACGTCTTCCTTCATGGAATCATGTACAGCCCAGTACCAAACACAAATGAAAAAGATATGTATAGCTTCCTACAGGTAAATTCCAAAACTATAGGTGGTCAGTTCTTAATGCAGGTGAAATATTATTTATGGGAAACACTAGGTATTTTAATGCCTTCATAGCATAGTTGAGGGTAATGAAGCCATAAGAAGTAAAGTGGGTTACTAATTGAAGCAGATCTGCTAATAGTGGCGGGGTTAGGGCTGGAACCATTTTGACAACTAATTAAAATATTTTTTTATTCAAATTACTTTGAGATATCAAAACAATGTCTATGGAAAGAGTTTAAAGAACACAATTAAATTACCTTTATGATTATACTTACATCCCTTCTACAGATGAAAGTATTAAACTTTATCTTAAGACTAAGTGGACTCTGTTTGTTAAGCTCAATAAAGAGGTATGTGTCTTTAAATTTTTTATAATATTTATATACTGATTGGGTAATAATTTATTTTACAGGATATGGGTTTAAAGGCATTCACCAACACAAAGATTCGTAAACCCAGAATATGCCCACAGCCTGAACAGTATACAATGTTAGCTGCTCCAGGTAAAATGATAATAATAATAATTGAAATTAACTGTATACTATTAAACCAAGTAATTTTTTAAAAAAGAAATGAAATGTGATCAGATGAACAAAGATGAATCAGATATTAATCAGATATTTATTTGTATGATTTTGCCATATCATGGTTAAATTACAATAATCAGTTGGTTGCAGATAAGAGTTTACCAAAAATCAAGGAAAACATTCATTAAGAATCAACCAACTATGTTGAATTTACTGTGAAGATTATTCTGTACTTTGATTTTATTTCTAAATTATGTACTACAAATCCTCTATACCCTAAGATATATAGTGAACACATGTGTATAGATAGAGATAGAAAAAGATAGATAGATACATAAATTATTTTTCTAAAAAGTGGTTGGTAAGCAATTACTAGCACACCATTAACAGAAAGCAAATAGGGTTCTTCTGACATAATATGGAATATTGTTGTTGTTAGGTGCCATCGAGTTGGTAACAATCTCATGCACAACAGAAAGAAACACTGCCTGGTCCTGCACCAACCTCACAATTGTTGTTAAGCTTGAGTCCATTGCTGCTGCCACTGTGCCAATCCATCTCATTGGGAGTCTTCCTCTTTTTCTCCAGCCTTCCACTTTACCAAGCAAAATATAGAATAGTCTTTTTTAATCCTGAATTCTCTCACTACTGTCAACTATTTCCCAAAGTTCCTGTCTGACTCCCATGTCAGGGTTTTTATTTACTCCCTCAGAAGACTACACTAAATCAAAAGCTCACTCCTGCCTACCTTCCTAGCGCACGTCATAGCACTCTGGACTGAGCATAATATGTAGTAGTCATATGGGGCGACTTTCATTCTTTGCCTTTGCTCCACAGACAATCTAAAACCTTCCTCTCTATATGTTGTTGTTTTTCTGTCTCCTTCCTCACTTTTTCTAGGAGTTGCCTACGGACTGCGAAGAGCCCAAAACTTGATGGAGGTCGAATATGATACAGACGCTTCAGAGTCGTACACAGAGACAGTGCGAAAATATTTCCCTGAGACATGGATCTGGGACTTAGTTGTGTTAAGGTAAGTAATTTCCTTTATTCGAGGGGATGTCAAAAGACTCATGGAAAAATGGAATTAAAGGTAATGGGATGTTTCCACAAACTCATTCTAGCCCTCTTGTATAAGATGCAACAATATAAACCCCTCTCAATTTTCAACTCTTAGCTAATTTTTCAATATCCAAGTGCTTTTTTTTAAATACTTGCTGTTCTCAGAAAAGATTGACCTTAAATACTTCTGTTAACTAATCTAATTGTATCAGAGCTAAGACACTTTGCACAAATGTAATTATAAGACTTCTAGAAAATGAACATAAGGACTATATGTAACCAAGCACTGCACAGATAAATTCCTATATACAACTGTACATTGATGAACAATTTTGGGTTAAACACAGACTAGTGAGGTCAATTACATATAATAATAGTATAATTAAAAACCATAAATCTATACTCAGTGAAACAATATTTTAAAGAATTGAAGAACAATCTCAAATTACATATTTAGTTTGTAACTATATTGTCTATCATAAATTACAACTGCAACAGTGTATCTATAGGAGTTTCTGCTATAGACTAGAATTGAGAACAGAGTTGGAAGGGAAGGATTTACATTTTTCTATCTCAAGTCTGGATTATGCTCTCCATTATTGCTATCTCTACTAAGTGTCTACAAATCATGACATTAGAATCGTGTGGTTCTTTTCCTAGAACAGCTAGTTACCTACCACTTTCTGTTCTTCACATTGTCATCCTCCTCAGCTCATCGGGTGTGGCTGAAGTAGAAGTAACAGTTCCTGATACCATTACTGAGTGGAAGGCTGGAGCCCTCTGCTTGTCCAATGACACTGGACTTGGTCTCTCTCTTCCTGCTACTCTGCAAGCCTTCCAGCCGCTCTTTGTGGAGCTCACAATGCCCTACTCTGTGGTCCGTGGTGAGGCCTTCACACTCAAAGCCACTGTCTTAAACTACCTGCCCAACTGCATCCGGGTAAGGACCTCTTTCCTAATTGGAACACAAGGTAATGAGTACATTAAAAATTGCATTACTAAGAATACTGACAAACTCCTGTGTACAGACTTGTTTACCAGAGGAAGAGTACTACCAGGGAGTACACATGATTTATTAGTATGTACTCTGCTAGGAGAACTGAGGGAATGTTCAGGAACCCAAGCCAAGGAAATAGAGCTCCCACAGACAACATTTCAAGGTTACCTTCCTTTTCCTCTGGTCCTACCACATGAAAGAGCAGGTTACTACAAAATACTAAGATACTCAATCTTCGTTTATATCATCTTTAACATATTTGACAATCTAAAATCAATCTAATTTTTTATACAGCTTTATTTCAAACGTATTCTCCTTCTGACCGCCTTCTCCCCCTAATCTCATTTGTCTGTGTCTCTTGTGTATTTTCAGGTCCATGTGCAGTTGGAAGCCTCTCCTGAATTCCTAGCTATTCCCGTGAAGCAGGAACAAGCATCTCACTGCATCTGTGGAAATGAACGGCAAACTGTGTCTTGGGCAATAACCCCCAAGTCATTAGGTGATGGGCAGTCTCCTAGGCACAATTTTCTACTCTAGAAATTGCATAAATTAATGGTAGCCTTCTATCCAGTGCTACTCATCCCTTCCCTTAGTTAGAGACCCCACATGGTAGGATTTTCTCTTTGCCTTTCATTCTAGGGTGTCTTTAAAGACATCTCTGCCTCTTTCACCTTCACTTCCACATCAAAGACTCAGTATCATTATCCTCTAGTTTATGCTGCTTCCATCCCTGTGTTTTTATATGGGGGAAAATACGGTTTTTCAGAACATAAAATATTCATTAATCTTGGGGTTTGGAGGCATGCAGCAAAAAATATGGTACTCATCTCTATGGGCCCTTTTTACAGGAAATGTGAATTTCACTGTGAGTGCAGAGGCACTGGAGTCTCAAGAACTGTGTGGGACTGAGAAGACTGTGGTTCCTAAACAGGGAAAGAAAGACACAATCATCAAGCCTCTATTGGTTGAAGTAAGTAAGTCTGCCCATTGACAAGATCACACTGAGTAGAGAAAAACAATGTCGAACCCAGCTGGGGTTCCAAGTTTAGGTAAGAAGTCAATTTAAATAATATTTTATCATAGAATGGTTTACAATATTCTCTCTTACTGTCTCTTAATGTTCTACTACTTTTCTCCTCTATCAACCTGTCTCCTTCATATTTCTTATGCTTATATTGTTGTTGTTACATACCATCACATCAATTCCCATCCATAGTGACCTTGTACAGGGTTTCTGAGGAGTGGCTGGTGAGCCTGAACTGATGACCTTGCAGTTCAAACCAACTTTGCAGTCCAGCGCATTAACCAAGAGCACCACACCAGGTCTCCTCTTCTGCTTATAGAATTCATTTATATAATAGATTTGAAAATTAGTTCAACTTCTTATCTTCATGATCAAGAAATTTATGGAGCCCCTTTTATGGGGAAAATCAAATTCCACTTCCCACTTCTCTGACACCAAACTATAAGGACCAATGACAATCATCTCAGTTCTCTCCCTTCTGTTCCACTTCTGTTCTGATACCAGCGGCACATGCAGCACTTCTTTCTCTGATCCTAACCACCCAGAGGTAGGTCAGAGCTCTTCAGTTCAAGAGTACCGTCCTCCAGACTGCCACATCTGCCCAAGATCTCAGGTGCCATTCAAGCTTCAGAGTCCCCTCAACACCATCATTTCTGACCTGCTGACTACAAATTTGGAGTTTCTCACTACCCTTTCAGGAAGCCAGCCATAAACTTGGAGTCCTCAGGGCTGTCATTAAGTCTGATCTGCTGGCTCCCACTACTCCCTTTGTTGTTGTTGTTGCTGTTGTTGTTAAGTGCCTTGGAGTAGGTTCTGACTCATAGCGACTCTGTATAGGATGTCCAAGGAGCAGCTGATAGATTTGAGCCCCCGACCTTGCGATTAGCATTCCAGTGCTTACAGCACCACACCACTACTCCCTGTTGTTGTTGTTACGTGTCATTCAGTCGGTTCAGACTCATAATGACCCTGTATAGGGTTTCTGAGGAAGGGCTGGTGAGTTTGAACCACCAACCTTGAGGTTCAAACCAACATTGTGGTCGAGTGCTTATCCTCCAGTGCCACACCAGGACTCCAATGATCCCTAGGGTTCGATAATTCACTAGAATGACTCACAGAACTTGAGACAATGCTATATTTATAATTAGAATTTTATAATTACAAAAAGTATACCAATAAAGAGATGCAAGGGCTCTCAACACTTCCATGTTCCAAAAGGGGCGTGGCATGCTCCTCTCCAATGCACATTGTTATCTTTCACAGCCAAAAGTCTGTGGAGCTTCTCTATCCAGAGCTTCACTGGGGACCCTTCCTCCCTGGATCTGCTGACAGCACACAGTGGTTTTCCTGACCTGGCCAGCTCCCACCCAAATGTCATCTCATTAGCATTAACTCTCAGATGTGGTCTGGGGGGCCTATAGATAACAAAGGTACCTCAATTACTCAGGACAGTCATAAACTTTCAGATTTGACCTAGAGGCCTGTAGATAACAAAGACACCTACCTCAGTTATTGAGGAAATTCCAAGGTTTAGAGTTATCGCTCAGGAACCAAGGACAAAGGCCAAATTGCTACATACAAAGCAATTCTTTACCCTACACCTATCAGCACACTCTCCCTGAATGCTCAATCCAGTCTCACCTAGACTTTTTTCTTCTTCCACCCCAAGCCTGAAGGAATAGAGAAGGAAGCCACGTTCAACTCCCTGCTCTGTCCATCAGGTAAGAGTAACCATGATTAAAATAACAATGACTAAAATTTGTATATTTGAGTCTCGAAAAACTTTCATATGAGGGGATTGTGGAAAAACTCCTTTACCCTTTAATTCCATTTTTTCACAAACTTTTTGAAGCCCCTTCATATATTACTTCTAGTCTTTCCTTATAAGTAAGACTTGAAGCACCTGTGAATACATTTGGCAAGAGAAGTAAGTAATTTGATCAGAAGACTATCCCTAGCCT
This sequence comes from Chrysochloris asiatica, assembly GCF_000296735.1. NCBI lineage: Eukaryota > Metazoa > Chordata > Mammalia > Afrosoricida > Chrysochloridae > Chrysochloris > Chrysochloris asiatica. The sequence continues at coordinate 1,680,510 of NW_006408846.1, forward strand.
ATGCATTCTGTCACCACCCATCTCTCAGTTTGGATTACTGTGGTGGTTTGAGTGTTGCTAAAATAAGATGCTGTGCTCCTGATGTAGGGCTCTGTAGGATCAGCACTAAACTGTGAACCACAAGGTTGGCAGTTCAAACCCACCAGCTACTCCTCAGAAACCCTATACGAGGTCACTATGAGTCCAATTCAACAGCACTTAACAACAACAAGGCACCAGAAATGATGCCAATAGGACCCATAATATATAGGTTTCAGCAGAGTTTCCAAACTAAGAAAGACTAGAAGACAAGCCCTGATGCCTTACGAGCCAGTGCAAACCCTATGGGTCACAATAGAGTACTGGCCAACATAGTGTTGAGAGATGAGCCCCAAAGCTGGAAGGCACTCAAACCATACAGTGGCTGCAACAATGGATTCAAGCATACCAACGATCATGAAGACAGCACAAAACCTTTTGCCCTGTGGTAAATGGAGTTGCCATAATGCCTAACAACAACAACATGCATTCTGAAACTTTCTCTCTTGCAGTACCTATAACAAACACTGTAGTGTCTTTCTAACCAGTATAAATTGCTGTTGTTAAGTGCTGTTGTTAGTTCTGACTCCAGAGTGACCCTGCATAGGGTTTCCAAGGAGCAGTTAGTGGGTTTGAACCATCAACTTTGTGGTTAGCAGTCCAGTGCTTATCCATACACATACATACATACAGTCAGCTGATCTTCGACAAAGGTCAGCAGTTCAAATCCACCAGTGGATTCCTGGAAACCCTATACACGGTGGCTATGAGTTGGAACCAACTCAATGGCACTTAACAACAACAAATATAAGATCAAATGTCTGACTCATAGCCACCCTGTATAGGGTTTCTGGGAAGCGGCTGATGAGTTTGAATTGACAGACTTGTGATTCAAACCAACCTTGAAGTGCAGTGCTTACCTTACAGCGCCACACCAGAATTCCAAGCAATTTTTTTTTTTTCAAGAGTTAACAACTTCCCATGTTCACTCCCCATTGAGTTGTCTTCTATAAAAATATTTTCTTTGTGAAATTTGATGGAAGGAAGGACATATTGTAGAGTTCAGGAGTATTTTGAAGATTTTGCATTTGCTTATGAATACACACAGATTTTTAAAGTTTATACAACTATTAAATAAAGAGATTAAGCATGAGCACTATCTTGTGATAAACAAGCTAACTACAACAAAATTGCAACATTTTGGACACTAGTGGATTTGTAGCTGTCTTTTGGAGCATGACACTATATTGGTTTGGGGCGTGAGGAGTAAGAATGCCTGGGTAAAGAGACACAATCTGGAAGGTTCAGAATTCTAATCATCCAGTATATGAAAAACTGGAATACTAAAAAGGGGATAACTTTTCAGGAGATGTTTAGATCTAAGGAAGATATATAGCGGATGTCATTTTCATTATGGCCAATTTTTTTCTCAAGGTGCTGAGGTGTCTGAAATATTATCCCTGAAAGTGCCACCAAATGTAGTGAAAGAGTCTGCCCGAGCCTCTGTGTCAGTGTTGGGTGAGTCACCAGTTCTATGGAATTTACACATCAAATAGATTCTACAATGTGTCTTTTCCATAATTACTCAAAATAACAATTGTGATTTTAATTTTTTTCTTATGTCCTCCTTTGAGCTCAGACTTCTGTCCCTGAAAGACTCACCTTTCCTAACAATCCTCATTTCTTCACCTCAGCTTATTATTGTTAATGGTTGTAATAAATGATGAACTGTAGGTTTTCTGACTTTCCATCTCTCCCATTTCCTAGGAGACATATTAAGTTCTGCCATGCATAACACACAAAATCTCCTCCAGTTGCCTTATGGCTGTGGAGAACAGAACATGGTCCTCTTTGCTCCTAACATTTATGTTATGGATTATCTGAATGAAACACAGCAGCTGACTCCAGAGATCAAGTCTAAGGCAGTCGGCTACCTCATTGCTGGTGAGTCATTGAATGAATGAGTGAAAACTTCACAATGTTTTCAGTGGATTTCTCAGAAAGCTTAACTACTGTTCATCTATATGCAGTAATACTTTAGTAGTTCATTGCATGGTGACTATCCACTGTTCAACTTCCAGTAAAATGTTGAGAACTCAGAGTGTTCTAGTGTTGTTGTTGTTAAGTGCCGTCGACTCAGTTCTGACCCATAGCAACCCTGTATAGGGTATCCAAGGAGCAGCTGGTGAGTTTGAACCACTGACCTTGCAGTTCAAATGGCTTTGCAGTCTGGTGCATTAACCCACAGCGCCACACCTAATTCGGACTACAAAATTTAGGAAAGTTCACAGAAGAGGCCAAGGTATTTCAGAAATGTCTCTAGTCTAATGATGCACATTAATCTGCCATGTTATTTCATTAATATTTCCATTCCAGGTTACCAGAGACAGCTGAGCTACAAGCACCATGATGGTTCCTATAGTACCTTTGGAGAGCAATACGGCAGGAATGAGGGAAATACATGGTAAGGAAAGGAACATTTTTTGAGATCCTATTTTTCTGGAAACAGCCCTATAAGATATGTATTATTAAGACTTATGTTGCTGCTGCTACTTAGCTGCTGAATTGGTTCTGACTTATAATGACCCTGTATACGATTTCCAAGGAGCAGCTGGTGGGTTTGACTTTGTGGTTCACAGTCAAGTGCTGATCCTACAGTGTCATATACTAAAATCAATGAAGCAGTAAGCAGAAAAGCTAAGATTCAAACAACAACATTGGACTTGCTCTCTAAATTAATCCTGTCAATAAGCTATTCTTTCTTAAATAGTTTCCATAACCATGAGTTTGATTTACTGTCTCATTTTGTTTTACGGCATTGCCAGTGAACATATTGTCAACTTCTTAGCAAAGCATATCAACTTCCGCTTATATTATGTTTTTTAGACCATGCTCATCTTGACTGAAAATAAATCCAATAGCTCACAAAAGGAAAGATCTTACAAGGAGACAATAGCATAAAACATTACAAGTCCTTAAGGCAAATATTGAAAGAAGCTATTACATATAGGGATGTCCTGGTGTAGCACTGTAGGTTAATGCACTGGACTGCAAGATCAGTTTGAACCACAAGGTCTGCAGTTCAAGTTCACCAGCTGCTCCTCGGAAACACTACACAGGGTCGCTATGGGTCGGTATTGACTCAAAAGCACTTAACAACAACAACATTACACAGAAGAGCTGCATAGAAATTTCTATCATCTACAGAAAGGAATCTGTAAAGAAAAAAGGAGATTTATAATTTTAGTCAAAAAACTAAGAGAAACAGAAATACTTAGACTCACTACAGCAATGAGAAAATCAATCAGGAAGGAAATTCTAGAGCTAACAGATGAAGCAAGGACTTAAAAGAGATGGGAGCTCTAAGTACACAAGAATTTCTAGGGGAGAATTTACACCAGTGTAAGAAGCATAAGACAAAGTCTGCTACCATTATGACAACATAAATAGCTTTAGTATCCCATTCTTTCTGTCCTCTCAGGCTCACAGCCTTTGTATTGAAGACTTTCGCCCAGGCTCGACACTACATCTATGTGGATGAACAACATATTACCCAAGCCCTCACCTGGCTCTCCCAGAAGCAAAAGGACAATGGCTGCTTTAGGAGCTCTGGGTCACTGCTCAACAATGCCATTAAGGTGAACTGTTCCCAAAACTAGTCTTGATGATATCCGTAAGAGTGATGAAAGGAAATAATACCATAAGAATCCCTAAGGGAAGTTATCAGGAGAAAATAAAATCTGTAGCACCAAGGAGGAAGGATAGAATTTAGGTTGGTTTGAATAATTTGCCATATAGTAATGGATATGGGTGAAGATAAATTCCAGGACACAGCAGAGTAGAAAGAGCTGATTAAGAACATATCGCCAAAGTTGAATTACTCAAATCTTTCTCTAACATTTCCAGGGTGGAGTTGATGATGAAGTGACCCTTTCTGCCTATGTCACCATTGCCCTTCTGGAGATCCCTCTGCCAGTCACTGTGAGTACAATCTCATTCCCCTGATGAAGCATATAGAGTTCTTGATGCCATGAAACTGCTCTCTTGCTGTCTGAAATGCCACCTTACTAAACATCCAAGCGTCAACTTGCCTTCTGTGCAATGCCAAATGCTTCCTAAATGAGCAGGTGTAGGAAAGATGTACACTTTTCCAGTGATGGCCACTACCAAGTTCTCCTCTCTCACCACCACTGGGACAAGGGAGAAGGAATTCTAAATATATGGCCTCTACTTTGACTTTTTAAATGTGAAAGCATTGTTACTGCCATTAAGTCATTCTGCCAGTAAGTCACCCTGACTCATGAACATCCAGGATCATCCATAGAGTTTTCACAGGCTGATGTTTCAGAAACAGATTACCAATCTGGAAGCTCCACTAAAACATTTTCAGCATCATTGCATCATGCAAGTGTCCACTGATACAGAGGTGGTGGCTGTGCTGGAGGAGCATTGGCCAGGAATATAACCAGGCTCTCCTGCATGGAAGTCAAGAATTCTACCATTGACTTACCAACACCATCACTGTGAAAATAACAGATCTTTCTAGTAATAAGTATGAAGAAAGATGCATTTGAAAAGCATTGCTGACTCCTCGCTATTATCTGCGTTTACCTAGAATGCCAGCAATAGCTCAGAGCACCCCTGTTCTCCCTTCACAGCACCCTGTTGTCCGCAATGCTCTGTTCTGCCTGGAATCAGCCTGGAAGTCAGCCCAGGATGGCGCCCATGGTAGCTATGTCTACACCAAGGCACTGTTGGCCTATGCTTTCACCTTGGCGGGTAACCAGGACAAAAGGAAAGAGGTACTCAAGTCACTTGACGAGGAAACTGTGAAGGAAGGTGAGCACACAAGCTGAGAGCTTTCTCATATCCCACATTCTCTGCATCACTAACTGTACTGCAAAAATCCTATACCCCTATCTTTTGCAATGTCTGTTCCTTCTCCTGTTTGTCTGTCTCATTACAAAATCTAGGAATTCTTAATTAAATCACACATCAAGAGAGGAGAGGTAGTACAGTGCAGTAGTTAGGAGCTCGACCTCTGGAAACTGCCTGAGTGTGAGTCCTAGCTCTAGAACGTACTGTTGTTGTTGTTGTTAAGTGTCGTCAAGTCGTTTCCAACCCATAGCGACCCTGTATAGGATTTCCAAGGAGCAGCTGGAGAGCTTGAAGTGCTGACCTTGCAGTTCAAACAGCTTTGCAGTCTGACACTATAACCCAAAGCACCACACAGAACATACTATAAGTGTATGGAAAAATCACTTGGTTTTATTTTGGCTCCCTTATCAGTAAAATGAAGACCATTATAGTAGTCCCCTCATAGGGTCATTGTGGAGTATAAAATAACAGCACATATAAAAGAGAACATGATGCATAGTAGGTCCAAAGGGGGTTTGGAAACGTTCATGGAAAAATTGTATCAAAAGACAACGAAACTTTTCCACAAACTTTCAAAGCCCCTTTGTACAGTGGAAGTATTATTACTGAAAGATCCATTCTTATACCAGACCCTTACTTGGCACATCATATCATCTTAAACGTAAGTAAGAATTAATGGATGTAACCCATCTGTGGATCAATTCTGGTATTTTATGCTCATTTTAAAATACCAACAATGTTGACAAATTGACACATAGTCACATAATGCTTCAATGTATTCCATGGTCTATATGAAGAGCTCAAGAAATAGAAAATAAAAACATAAATGGTAATATGTCCAAAGCATATACTACTTTTCTTTTTTTATTCAGTATCACTAATTGTTTATTGTTAAGATATATTGGGACATATTTCAGGTAAACAAAAATGCATAAAGAGTAAATTAATAAATCCCTATATATGAGTCCTAGGGAGCTCTGGTAGCGTAGTGGTTACGAATCGGGCTGCGAACCTTAAGGTCAGTGGTTTGAAACTACCAGCCGCTCCGCGGGAGAAAGATGAGGCTTTCTACTCCCGTAAGGATTTACACCCTCGGAAACCCTGTACAGGGTCGCTATGGGT
>NW_006408846.1:1686627-1702103 GCF_000296735.1 Chrysochloris asiatica
GGAAACCCTGTACAGGGTCGCTATGGGTCGGAACCGACTCGACGGCACTTAACAACAACAACATATATGAGTCCTGGTGTGGCTCTGTTGGTTAGTGCACCAGATTGCAACGCGTTTGAACTGCAAGGTCAGCAGTTCAAGCTCACCAGCTGCTCCTTGAAAACCCTATACAGGGTCGCAATGGGTCGGAACCGACTCGACAACACTTCACAACAACAAAACAATATCTATCTATCTAGATAGATAATATCTAGATAAATAATATCTCCAATTAAGAAATAAAATATTACCAATGCAGTAAAATATTTCCTGTGTATCCCATCCCTTCTACCCCAAGACATAACCATTATCCTGAATTCATCATTACTATTCCCATAAATTTCTTTGTATTTTTTTACTACATATTGTTGTCATTGTTAAGTGCCATCGAGTCAGTTCCGACCCATAGTGACCCTATAAGCATAGTGTTTCTGAAGAGTGGTTGAACTGCCAACATTTGTTTAATAATCCAGTGCTTTATATATATCACTAAATAAAATTTAATATTTTTTCATGTTTTCTATCATTAGATAGCTTCATATTTTGGGGTATCTCTGCATCTTTGTTTTTTTGTTTGTTTTTTTAAATTCAACATTGTGCTCATGAAAATTCCATACATATTTTATTTTTTGCTCTAGTTATTCATTCTCATTGCTATGTGATATAACATTACCATGTATCAATGGTAATGAATAATTTCAATAAGAAAAAACAGCTAAACCGAACATTTTAAAGGTCAGTTCAAGAAGACAAAGTCAAGTATTATAATGAAATATGCAAAGACCTGGAGTTAGAAAACCAAATGGGAAGAACACACTCAGCATTTCTCAAGCTGAGGGAATTGAAGAAGAAAATTCAATCCTTAACTTGAAATACTGAAGAAGTCTATGGGGAAAATATTGAATGATACAGAAAGCATCAAAAGAAGATGAAAGCAAAAAGAATTGGTCAATGTTCACCCATTTCAAGACATCCATATGATTAGGTACTAAAGGAAGATTTCCAAGCAGCACTGAAGACACTGGTGAAAGACAAGGCTCCAGGAATTGAATGAATAAAAATTGAAATCACCCTGATGTAGCCCTGGAGGCGCTCACCCATCTATGCCGAGATATTTGGAAGACAACTCCCTGGCCAACAGATTGGAAGAGATCCATATTTGTGCCCATTCCAAAAAGAGGTGACCCATCAGAATGTAGAAATCATACAACAATTTCATTAATATTACAAGCAAATAAAATGTTGCTGAAGATCATTCAAAAATGGTTGCAACAGGGAATTGCCAGAAATACAAGCCAAATTCAGAAGTGGGGATGAAATAAGGGATACCATTGCTGACATCAGGTGGGTCTTGGCTAAAATCAGAGAATACCAGAAAAAAAATGTTTACTTGTGCTTTATTGACTATGCAAAAACTTTGGACTATATGGGTCATAACAAGCTACCGATAACATTGTGAAGAATAGGTATTCTAGACCACTCAATTGTGCTAATGAGGAACCTGTATATAAACCAAGAAACAATCATTAAAACAAAACAAGGGGATACTGAATGGTTAAAATAAGGAAAGGTGCCAGGGTTGTATCCTTTCACTATACTTATTCAATCTGTATGCTAAGTAAATGATCCAAGAAGTTGGATGATATGAAGGCACTTGGCATCATGCTTAGAGGAAGTCTCATTAGCAACCTGCGATATGCTGATGATACAAGCTTGCTTGCTGAAAGTAAAGAGGGTTTAAAATACTTATTAGTGAAGATCAAAGACCATGGCCTTCAGCATGGATTGCATCTCAGTGTAAACAAATTTAAAATCCTCACAACTGGACCAATAGATAATATCATGACAAATGGATAAGAGATTAAAATTGTCAAAGACCATTTTGCTTGACTCCACAATCGACCTTCATGAAAGTAGCAGTCAAGAAATTAAAAGACATATTGCATTTGGCAAGTCTGCTGTAAAAGACCTAGTTAAAATGTTAAAGAGCAAAGATATCAGCTTTAGGACTCAGGTGTGCCTGACCCAAGCATGGTATTTTCAATAGTCTCATATACTTGAGAAAGCTGGACAACGAATAAGGAAGATCAGAGAGTATCGATGTATTTGAATTATGGTGTTGAAGAAGAATATTAAAAGTATATGGACCGCCAAAATAATAAACAAATCTGACTTAGAACAAGTGCAACTAGAATGCTCCTTAGAAATCAAGATGGCCAGACTTTGTCTCTCATTCTTTGGATACATTATCAGGATGGACCAGACCCTGGAGACAGACATCATTCTTGGTACAATGGAGGGTCTGTGAAACAAAGGAAGACCCCCAGTAAGATGGATTGACACAGCAGCAAAACCAATGGGCCCAAACATAACAATTGTGAGGATGGCACAGGTATGAGCAAAATTGTGTTCTATTATGTATAGGGTCACTATGAGTGAGCACCTAACAACAACAATGTGTATATATATATATATATACACACACATATATATAGATGACATAATTTATACATCAATTCTCCCCTGGTTGCTGGCTTCTATTTTCTTTCCTATGGTTTAAAAAACAAAAGCGCCCTGGTGGTATGCTAGGCTAATGATTGGGCTGCTAGCCAAAAGGTTGGCAGTTCAAACCCAACAGCTGATCCTCAGAAGAAAGATGAGGCTGCTTGCTTCAGTAAAGATTTACCATCTCAGAAACCCTATGGAGCAGGTTTACTCTGTCCTATAGGGTCTCTGGAGTCCTGGTATGGCACTGTGGGTTAATGTGCTGGACCACAAAGTTGTTTGAACCACAAGATCATCGGTTCAAGCTCACCAGCCACTCCTCGGAAACCCTATACAGGGTGACTATGTTTTGGAACTGACTCAATAGCACTTAACAACTACAACAATAGGATCCTTGACGTTGTTGTTGTTAAGTGCCGTCAAGTCGATCCTGACCCATAGCGGCCCTGTATAGGGTTTCCGAGGAGCAGCTGGTGAGCTTGAACCACTGACCTTGAAGTTCAAACAGCTTTGCACTCTGGCACATTAACCCACAGCGCCACACCAGGACTCCAATAGGGTCTTTATGGGTCAGAAGTGACTTAATGGCAGAGGGTGATTATAAGTATTGCTACAATAAATACTCATATGCATTCTGTACAGACATGTGAGTTTTTCTAAGTTATACTTCTAGATGTATGCTCACTGATGATGTCTGATGGATCTTGGCAGAAAGCAGAGAATATCAGAAAGATGTTTACCTGTGCTTTATTGACTATGCAAAGGCTTTCGATTGTGTGGATCATGACAAGCTATGGACAACATTGTGAAGTATGAGTATTCCGGAACACTTAATTGTGCTCATGAGGAACCTGTACATGGACCAAGAGGCAATTGTTTGAATAGAACATGGGAACACTGAATGGTTTCAAATTAGGAAAGGTGTGAGACAGGGTTGTATACTTCTGCCATATTTATCCAACCTGTATGCTAAGCAAATAATCTGAGAAGCTGGGTTCTATGATAAAAAACATGACATCAGGATTGGAGGAAAACTCATTAACAATCTGCGATATGCAGATGATACAACCTTGCTTGCTGAAAGTCAAGATGACTTAAAATACTTACTGATAACGATCAAAGAACACAGCCTTTGGTATGGATTACATCTCAATGTAAAGGAAACAAAAATCCTCACCACTGGACCAATAAACAATATTCCTATCAATGGAGAAAAGATTGAAGTTGTCAAGGACTTCATTCTTCTTGATTCAACTATCAAAACTCATGGAAGCAGCAGTCAAGAAATCAAACGACGTATCGCATTAGGCAAATCTGCTGCATAAGACCTTTTTAAAGTGTAGAAGAGCAAAGATGTCAGCTTGAGGACTAAGGTGCGCCTGACCCAAGCCATGGTATTTTCAATATAAAAGTTGGACAGTGAATAAGGAAGAATTGATGCCTTTCAGTTATGGTGTTGGAGGAGAATACTGAAAGTGCCATGGGTTGCCAAAAGAACCACCAGATCTGTGTTGGAAGAAGAGCAGTCAGAGTGCTCCTTGGAGACCAGGATGGCCAAGCTTGTCTCTCATACTTCGGACATATTGTCAGGAGGGACCAGTCTCTGGAGAACGATACCATGTTTGGTAGGGTGGAGGGTCGGAGACAAAGAGGAAGATCCCCAGCGAGATGGGCTGGCAAAATGGCAGCATCAATGGGTTCAAGTGTGGCAACAATTGTGAGGTTAGCCCAGGACCGGGCAGTGTTTTATTCTGCTGTGCATAGGGTCGCTGTGAGTCGGTACCGATTCGATGGCACCTAACAACAAGCACATCTTCATCTCTCTGGATATTACCAACTTTCAAAAAGAATTTACTTCTCACAGCAGTATCTATCCACTCCCATCGTTTCACACCCTTATCAGCCTTTAGCTTAACAATTCTTTTGTTTTATTTTTTCCTATCTGATGAGTATGAATCTATTAGCAAATCCAATCTGTGATCCTTATCAGAAGAATCTGAGGACAGGCTTTGTAGGATGCAAAACCAGCCCCAGACAAGGTTTGTTGTTGTTGTTAAGTACTGTGGAGTCGGTTCAGACGCATAGTGACCCTGCACAGGGTTTCCGAGGCTGTAAATCTTTACAGGAGCAGAAAGTCTCATCTTTCTCCTGCGGAGCTGCTGGTAGTTTCAAACTGCCGCCCTTGAGGTTAGCAGCCCAACTTGTAACCACTAAGCTACCAGAGCTCCTTAAACAAGGTTTGTTGTTGTTGTTAAGTGCCGTCAAGTCGGTTCTGACCCATAGCTTTAGATAACAAGAAATAAAAATGCCCACAACTAATAGGAGAACTTCCTATAGTATCTCTCTCTCCCTCTAACTCAAGTATCAAGATTATTTGATAAAACAGATGTCTCTAGGCTTCTGACCACAGTTATATTAAAATCAGCTGCTGTTAAATTAGTTCTGGATGATGGTGAAAGCATGTGTACCAAAGAACAATTGTTCTCCATAGAGCACTGAATGGTTTATTCTTCAGAAATAGATCTCCAGTCCTTTTGTCCAAGAATCCTCTCAGTGGACTTGAATCTCCAATCTTTCAGTTACTGCTGAGATCTCACTACCCAGGGACTCCTGTATTCCTGCTGAAACACACTGAGTTAAGATTTACATAAAAGTAAAAGTTGCTATATAAGTTTTGAGTGATTATAATTGGAAAGCAGACATTTCAGCTTTGACTTTACTACTTTCACTTTAAATTAAATACATATATGCAGCCACTCATAAATATCCTTTTCTCACCCCCAGAGAATTCCATCCACTGGGCAAGACCTCAGAAACCCAAGGCACCAATGGAGCACTTTTACCAACCCCAGGCTCCCTCTGCTGAGGTGGAGATGACGTCCTATGTGCTCCTTGCTCACGTCACCACCCAGCCTGCCCCAACTTCGGAGGAGCTGGCTGCTGCATCACGCGTCGTGAAATGGATTACCAAGCAACAGAATTCCCATGGGGGCTTCTCCTCCACCCAGGTCTGTGGTTTTCCAGGATCTTTTACTTCAGTTTCAGGTAGCAAAAGATAAAGCCACACAGCATAAAGGAAAAATGATGATGAGAATAACTTGGCACGGGGAAGAGGGCCTTAATATCAGAAAGAGTAAAAATTAAGGGAAAATGAAAAGTCAAAAAGAATGGTAAAGAAAATGCCTCAAATTCTGGCTCCCTTCCCTGTTGTAGCAGAATAAAAAGACCATGGAATGTCCCCATGAGCTTTGAAGTCCCCTCGTTCCATATCCCACACGTTTATATAGAGAAAATGACCAATTTTCTGAGAAAATAATATGTAAACATTATGGTTCTGGTATCTATCCAAAGATTAGAATCAGTCTTAATACTAGGACTCCATATCTAAGTAGTGAAGTAAGAAGGCTATCAAAACTTGTTTGTGGGCGCTAACTGGGACGTTGGGGATAATCCTAGTCCTCAAAGTTGTATCACCTGAGCAGGTTCTCTCACTCTTGGCCCTCAGGACACAGTGGTGGCTCTGCACGCCCTGTCCAAATACGGAGCAGCCACTTTCTCCAGAACTGACAAAGCTGCACAGGTGACCATTCAGGGTTCGCAGACCTTTTCCAACACTTTCCAAGTGGACAACAACAACCGGCTGTTGCTACAGCAGGTCTCATTGCCAGAGGTGCCTGGGGAGTACAGCACCAAAGTAACAGGAGACAGATGTGTTTATGTCCAGGTGAGGCTCTTGGGAGCGGGGTGCAGAAGATCTACTGTAACCAGTAAAATGTCCTAACTGAGCAAATGGCAAGAATCAAAGAAGATGAGATGAATGCTGGGGAAAAGAGAAAGACAGATTTTTCCCCTCATTAATTTTCCACAGACATCCTTGAAATACAATGTTCTCCCAGAGAAGGAAGTGTCCCCATTTGCTCTGAAGGTACAGACTTCGCCCCAAACGTGTGATGGAAACAAGGCTCACACCAGCTTCCAGATCACAGTGAATGTCAGGTAAGACCTTCTGACCGTATCACCTTATTCTAAGGATAGCAACCAAACGATTGACTAGAACTTCTCAGTTAGTAGAGCAATGTGACAATAAATGTTGGCAGTACTATTACTGAAAGGGCAACATCCTCTCTTATGTTGACAAAATAGACTTTCACAATGACGAGGTTTGCATTGTTCATCCTAACTGTTGAAAGGTTAATAATTCCCCTAAATAACAACTAAGTAAAGAACATTATTCCTTATTTCTGATCTGAATTCTTTCTAACATAATGAAATCCTATAACATTCCTGCCCTGTGGCCAAATCTTAAATAGGAGGAAGGAGTGATTCCCTGATTAGAATTCCCTCTGGCAAGAAATAAATCTCAGATTATACATGAAATAATATTGCAGGAAAAATACAAGTCAGTATTCAAGTAGTTACTACTATGTTTACAAAAAAAAAATTAGTTCTACACAAAGGATATCACTAACTGAGGATAATATTCAGGAAAACATCAAGACAAAATTTCTATAACAAATAGCATAGATTAGAGATCTCAGACCCAGGCTTTGCACCATTTGTACATCTTTATTTTTTAAAATACAGATCCTCAGCATCCATTCACTTGAAATTCGGATTTAGCAGGTCCAGAGGAAGGCCTGGTCTCTGTGGCTTTCATAGGAGCCCTGACAATTCAGAGGCACAAAACCAGTTTTCCAAATCATTTGGGTAGGATACTAAGGAAGACTTACATGCAGCTTTCAGGGCTGCTGGGGACTTACATAGTAAAAGAAAATGTTCAACAATGCAAACAATCCTAATTCCTTCCTTCCTTGGATCCTCAGTTACACTGGAAGCCGCCCTGTCTCCAACATGGTGATTGCTGATGTGAAGATGGTGTCTGGTTTCATTCCAATGAAACCATCAGTGAAAATGGTAGGTTTAATGTAAACCTAAGAAACCCTATTCTACTTTATGTCTTGTATTCCCAGACTGAAAACAAAACAAAAAATGAACGCTAATAGTTAAATATTACTAAATAGCCTCTATCAAAGAATATACTTTTTGCAATTCAGAAATCAAATTTAACATGTCTGTATGGACATCCCTTTGAATGGGGAGAACACACTCAGCATTTTTCAAGCTGAAAGAAATAAAGAAAACATTCAGTCCTCAACTTGAAATATTGAAAGATTCTGGCGCTGCAGGATAATGCACTGGACTGCAAGGTCAATTTGAACTGCAAGGTAGGCGGTTCAAACTCACCAGCCACTCCTCAGAAACCCTCTACAGGGTTGCTAAGAATCAGAACCTACTCTATGTCACTTAATAACAACAATGGGCAAAATATTGAATGATTCTGAAAAATATCAAAAGAAGAAGGAGTACACAGAATCATTGTCCCAAAAGGAAATGGTCAATATTCAACCATTTCAGGAGGTAGTATCTGATCAAGAACCAACAGTATTAAAGGAAGACGTCCATGCTGCACTGAAGGCACTGGCAAAAAACAAGGCTCCAGGAGTTGATGGAATACAAACACAAATATTTCAACCAACTGATGCACTGCTGAAATTGTATATGCCATGAAACTTAGAAGACAGCTACCTGGCCAACTGATTCAAAGAGATCCAGGTTTATGCCCATTCCAACAGAAAGGTGACCCAACAGAATGCAGAAACCATCAAACAATATCATTAATATCGCACACAAATAAAATTTTGCTGAAGATAATTAAAAAATATTAGCAGCAGTACATTGCCAGAAGTTCAAGCCAGATTCTGAAGACAACATGTAACTAGAGATATCATAGCTGACATCAGATGGATGGATATTAGCTAAAAGCAGAGAATATTAGACAGATGTTTACGTGAGCTTTATTGGCAATGCAAAGCCATTCAACTGTGTGGATCACAACAATGAATAACATTGCGAACAATTAGGTATTCTAAAATACTTAATTGTGACCATGGGGAACCTGTACACACACCAAGAGGCAGTCCTTAAAACAGAACAAGAGCATATTGAATGGTTTAAAATCAGGAAAGGTGTGTGGCAAAGTTGTATCCTTTCACCATATTTATTCAATCCACATGTTGAGCAAATAAATAATCTAATAAATGAAAAATGTGACATCAGGATTGGACTAAGACTTATTAACAACCTGCAGTATTCATATTGCTTGCTGAAAGTGAAGAAGACTTGAAATATTTGTTGATAAAAACAAAGACTACATACAGACTTCATTGTGGATTACACCTCAATGTAAAGAAAACAAAAATCCTCACAACTAGATCAATAACAATATCATGATAAATAGAGGAAGGAAATTAAGTTGTCAAAGACTTTATTTTGCTTGGATTAACACTTGTAGAAGCAACAGTCAAGGGCCTAAAACACTGGTGAATATCGAAGACCACAGCTTTAAGTATAGATTGCACATCAATGTAAAAAAAAAAAAAAAAATCCTCACAACTGGACCAATAAATAGCGTCATAATAAATGGACAAAAGACTGAAATTGTCATTTTGCTTCAATCCACCATCAACACTCAAGGAAGCAGCAGTCAAGACTGCATTAGACAAATCTGGTGCACAAAACCTCTTTAAAGTGTTAAAGAACACAGATAACAGTTTGAAGACTAAGATGTGTGCCTGACCCAAGCCATGCTATTTTCAATCACCTCATATGCACATGAAAGTGGAACAATTAATACGGAAGACTGGAGAAAATTTGATGCATTGGAATCAGGATGTTGGCGAAGAATATCGAAAGTACCATGGACTGCCAGAATAACAAACAAATCTTTCTTGGAAGAAATCCAACCAGGATGCTCCTTAGAAGTGAGGATAGCAAGACTTTGTCTCTGGTAGTTCAGACATGTTGTCAGGAGGGACCAGTCTCTGCAGACAGACATCATGCTTGGTAAAGTGAAGGGTCAGTGAAAAACAGGAAGATCACCAACAAGATGGATTAACACAGTGGCAGCAGCAATGGGCCCACATGATAACAACAATTGTGAGGACAGCCCAGGACCAGGCAGTTTTATTCCATTGTTCATAACATTGCTATGAGTTGGAATCAACTGGACGGCCCCACAAAACAACAGTGAGCACCCAGCACTTGAATTGCACTCACTAGAAGCCATGACAACTAGAAGAAAGGTGTCTAGTGTCATAAACTTAGACTCATGTTAACAAAACAAAGCCTATACACTTGAGCCAGTGAAAAAACAAGTATGAAAATGACAAATTGACATAAACTATAAGTAACGTAGTGGTTATGAATCGGGTTGCTAACCTCAAGGTCAGCAGTTCGAAACTACCAGCTGTTCCGTGGGAGAAAGATGAGGCGTTCTGCTCCCGTAAAGATTTACAGCCTCGGAAATCCTGTACAGGGTCACTATGAGTCGGAACCGACTCCACGGTACTTAACAACAACAACAACATAAGTATTACAGAAGTTTTAAGAAAAATGAGATTATTTTAAGTTAGAGCAAGAAAAAAAAAATCCACAAATGAATAGAATATGAATTGAATCTTAAAATATGAATTTTTCCCAAGTTTGGGCTATTTAGTCCCCTTTTCTTCAGATAGATCAACTTTACATAGATCACATGTCATACTAATATTAAACTCTGCATTAAAATTATGTTTCATTTAAAATTTTACACATTATAGTATTTACATATGAGAAACTTTTGAAAAAAATATATTCAAGCTAATTTTGGTAATAAAAACTCTTTTCACCCTGGGAATCCCAAGGTTTACATCTATTGATCAACATTTGTGACATCTTCATTTTTTTTCAGCTTGAAAGATCTAGCCATGTGAGCCGGACAGAAGTCAGCAACAACCATGTCTTGATTTACCTGGATAAGGTGAGAGCTCTGCCAGTCTAGCTGCAAAAACTTTCGATAATAATCACTCTAAGGAAGCCATCTGAAAATTAGCAAGCTATTATATCAATATCACCATATCACATCCATGAAAAAAAGAGGGAAATACTGTTAATCTGAACAAGGACTTTGATCCTAAAATAATGAGACCAGCCCCATCAATAAACCAAACTGATCTTATAATTACATATTGTAGCATAGCATATTCATTTCTATAGTGATAGATGGAGTCCTAGTGTAGCACTGTGGGATAAAGCCCTGGACCACAAGGTTAGTTTGAGCCTCAACGTTGGTGATTCAAACTCACCAGCCACTCCTTGGAAACCCTATACAGGTTCACAATGAATTGGAACTGACACAATGACACTTAACAATAATAACATAGTGACAGATATCATTGTTTACAAATTTTATAAGGTTTAAGGCAGTAATAGGAGTCCTGGTGTGGCACTGTGGGTTAATGCACCAGACTGCAAACTCATTTGAGTCACAAGGTCGGCGGTTCAAGCTCACCAGTCACTCCTTGGAAACCCTATACCCGCTATGGGTCGGAATTAACTCAACGGCACTTAGCAACAACAACAAGGCAGTAATAAGACAGCATAACATTTTTATAAGACAGAGGAGTAAAAACGTACTAAATCTCAGGATATTTTTAAATGGATATAGGTTGATATAGTTAGTCAACCAATAAAAGCATGTAGTATCTATCCCCTATGAACAGAGCTAGACACTGGCATTCATGGTGGTATGTGAGCTCTTTCAGTGATTCAAGAAACAATTGGGGGAATTTCTTATCCATCTACTCTTAAATAGTTTAAGGACTTTGTAGTTTGCAATTGTTGTTGTTGTTAAGTGCCATCGAGTCGGTTCTGACCCATAGCGACCCTGTACAGGGTTTCCGAGGGTGTAAATCTTTACGGGAGTAGAAAGCCTCATCTTTCTCCCGCGGAGCGGCTGGTAGTTTCCAACCGCTGACCTTAAGGTTCGCAGCCCAATTCGTAACCACTACACTACCAGAGCTCCTTAGTTTGCAATTAGTTGGTTTAAAAAAAGAAATACAGAAAGAAAAGTTTTTCCTCAAAAAATTGATGAATACTTAAATTTATCCAAAGAAAAGTAAAGACATGTCCTTGGAAGATCATTCAATTCCCTTTTCCTTTCTAGGTGACAAATCAGACAGTGAGTTTGCCCTTCATGGTCATGCAGGACATTCCTGTAAAAGATCTAAAACCAGCTATAGTGAAAGTTTATGATTACTATGAAACAGGTGAGTGAGTAACTTTCATATGGAACCTAAATTCCTGATCACAGAAATTTAGATTCAATCATTGTGTTGGGGTGGTTTATGACATTAAAGGTTCTTATGACTTCATAAAGTCTGGTTCTCCTTTCTTTGCCTTCTATGCAGACACTGTAGAAACAACTGGAGTATAAATGTGTCAATTATTAATATAAAACATCTGTAGGACTATATGAGTTTGTTGTTGTTTTTTTAAGTATAACATCTGAACTGACCTGCCAAAGTTAAGGCTAAAGGAAAACACTGTATGTAGAAGGTAAAGGTAACAAGCAATGAATCAAATGAATGATGCTGATAATTCTGAGAGACTGCAGTTCTTCCCACAATAAAAGTCCCTTCACTGGCCTGTATCTCACAGATGTTTGCTCTCTCTTTCCCATGTCACCTAATGATATGGGGGTTGTTTTGTTTTTCAGATGAGTTTGCAATTGCTGAGTATGATGCTCCCTGCAGCAAAGGTAAACAATTAGCACTCCTTGTAAATGCAGTCAGTATCTCTTTGGCTCGGTCCCAAATCTCCAACTCCATAGACTCAGCCCTGTCATGAGAGAGGTGCAGGGCATGCAGCCCACTCCAGATGATGCTGTCAGAAGGGGTGACGCCAAAATAACTCAAATTTTTGTGCAGTGTTTCAATAGAAAATTATCATTCTTTCACAAAAATGTCCCTATAGTTAAGTAATAGCAACGAAAGATTTTGGGTTCAGCCCAGGTTACCTGTGTCACTATACCTACAAGGCTAAAAGGTCCTAATAATTTTGGTTTTTGAGCCCTTCCAATGTACTGTCATTATTACCCAATTACAGTGATGCTTTGAATCATGTGGTTTCCTCCGCACGAGGTACAAGCACATAGTGATGTTTTTGTTGTTACTGGTGTTTTTGGTGACTGACTTTGTCAAATTTTCTGGTGTTTTTAGCTATAATATTGTGGTAAGTATTTGTGAAGCTATAGCAATAACTATTTTGAGAATGAAATAGTAAATAAAGGAAAAGAAAGAAAACAATGTAAAGACTTCTGCTCACTTGCTAATAATGATGGTGGCTGGAATAATGGGTTATATGTTGGTCTGGTAACCTCAGGGTCCAATGTTCAAATCTACCAGTCGCTCCCCGGAAGAAGGATGAAGCTTTCTGTTCTCCCAAAGATTTATCTCAGGGGTGGGGAATGTCTGGTCTATGGACTATATACATCCTGCAAAATCATTTGGTTTGGCCCTGCCAACACAATGGCAGTTCCAGTCATCACATTGTTGTTGTTAAGTGCCATCTGACTCATAGCAACCCTGTATAGGATTTCCTAGGAGCAGCTGATGAGCCTGAACCACGTACTTTGCAGTTCAAATCGATGCTGAGGTAGAATGCTTATCCTACGGCACTATACCAGGACTCCAGCCATCACATTTGGGATGAGTTAATTAAATGTTTGACCAAATATGGTGGTGGTAGTGGTTGTGTGCCATGGAGTCTGTCCCAACTCATAGTGACCCTGTATAGGGTTTCTGAAGCTGTAAATCTTTGCTGGAGCAGAAAGCCTCATCTGTCTACCGCAAACAGCTGGTAGTTTCCAACTGCTGACCTTGAAGTTAGCAGCCCCACTCATAACCACTACGCTACCAGAGCTCCTTTGACCAAATACAACAGACTAATTTTTAAGTTGATAATTTTGTATGGCCCGCGATTAATGTTATAAATATCCAGATGGACCTTGGCAGAAAAAAGATTCCCCATCCCTGATGGACAGTCATGGAAACCTTGTACAGCATTGTTATAAGTCAGAACCAACAACAACAACAATGTAATTTATGGTAGAAAAATGTTACAAAATAATTTTGGTGTTTGCTTCATATAATCTAAGAAATATTACATTTAAGTAATTTACACTATACTTATCATATATTGTTCTATGGTCAAAATTGATAATAAATGTTACTGAGGATTCTGTATAGTCTGTATGGGAGGGGCAAAATGAGTTACTGCCCTACGGGACACCAACCCTATAGATACCACCAAGAGAATTCTGACTAAATATTATTATAGACTTCACATTGCTCACACTGTATTTTACTATAGAGAAATACAGTAATTGGGAGAGGGCCACTGACCTGGACTGACCTCAGACAGTTCTTAGGATTGTTTATTGCTGTTTTTGTTATGTGCCGTGGAGTCAGTTCTTACTCATAGCAACACTGTACAGGGTTCTGAGACTGTAAATCTTTACAGAAGCAGAAAGCCTCATCTTTCTCCCATGGAACAGCTGATAATTTTGAACTGCTGACCTTGAGGTTCACAGCCTGATTAGTAACCACTACGCTACCAGAGCTCCTTAGGATTGTTTGTTATAGATCTGTATTGGATCTCATTTTCTACTGTGCTAATTGGATGACATTAGGTGCTATGTTACCCTGATCTGAAAAAATATTCACTGCTCAGAAAAGCCATTTATTTCTCTTATTACAGATCAAGGAAATGTTTGAGAACCACAACAACAAAAACTGCTTTGCTGGAGTTGCTGTGGAATGTGGAGGAAAAGGATTTTGCCATCCCAAAGACCTGATGAATAAACTCTTTTACTGGTCAATCTTTACAAATGGTTCCTCATTTATTCAATAAATAGTTATTGTGTAACCATATGTAAGGAATCCTGGTGTGGTGCTGCAGGATAAGCACTCAACCGTAAAGTGGTTCAAACTCACCAGCCACTCCTTAGAAACCCTATACAGGGTCACTATGAGTCAGAACCAACAAGACAGCACTTAACAACAACACCTATATGTAACACTGTAGGATATGCACTGGACTGCTAATCACAAGGTCAGCAGTTCAAACCCAGCAGTTTCTCCTCAGAAATCCTATATTGGATCGCTATGTGTCAGAACCAACTCGACAGCACTTAACAACAATATGATTCCCAGTAGGATTCTGAGATAAAATTCATAGTAATCAAGGGACAAGGGACTTCTGAAAACAAAACACAAAAAAATTACAGTGATTTAGGTCTGAATATGTTTTATGTAAGAGATTGCTGGGCAAGGGGACAGGGGAACAGGAGAAAGTCTTGGGAAAGAAACCTCAAAAGTATGTACTAGGAGAGTGTAGATGTGTTTGGTAATGAAACTATCCTAAGAAAAAGTCAAAAGGTGGATTTTAGAAGTAAATGGCTGACTTGACCAGAAAAGATGTTCCACATTAAAAATAAATGATGAAATAATAAGTTGGATAGATTACACTGCGAAGCATAAAAATACACGGGGGACTTTAAATGAAATGTGAGTTTTATGTCCTCAGCTAGAGGCAAACATGCAATTAACTGATAAGAGTAATCATTCAGTTCATCTTGGGTCTCAGATTCAGTAACAGCTAAGAGACTGAATATATTGAATTGGTGATACACATAAAAGCAAGCTCTCTCAGAAGAAAGAATGTATGTTGTTTGCTAGGTCCCATCAAGTCGGTACAGACTAATAGCAACTCCATGAACAACAGGATGAAACATTGCTGGTCCTGCACCAACCTCACAACCATTGCTACATTTGAGCCCAAGGCTGCTGCCTCTGTACCAATCCATTTTATTGGGGTCTTCCTCTTGTTCACCAACAATCCATATTACAAAACATGATATCCTTCTCCAGGGACTTGCCCTTCGTGATATTATGTCTGAAGTATGAGAGACTGTCGGGGACCTGCCTCAATATTAGAGTAAGTTTCACGAAGTGGGGAAATCTGGCAGGCGAAAGAGACAGAGAAGCAAACAC
>NW_006408846.1:1702803-1712504 GCF_000296735.1 Chrysochloris asiatica
TTAATATCAAACATACATAACTGAATAACCAAATAAGGAGCAGTTCTGACACTCATCCCAGGTGGCTATCGCTTGTTCCTCAGAAAGATTTGTTCCCAGGACTCCACGCACTGCCAACACAGTGAAGGCATTAAGAGAGGCATTGTAAAAGAAACCATTTTCTCAGAAGCTACAATTACTGGAGTTAGAAGCGTAGAATGAACAATATTAGGACCAAAGAAAATTATACAGAGGTAGCCAACCAGTGAGTTCACAAAAACTAATGAACCCGGGACGTCAGGAGGTCACTTCCTTTGGCCCTCAGGGTCCATGGCTCACTATCCTGAGGAGGGCTCTGGAATTGGATTTTCGTCCATGTCACAGGGCCACTGATCAACCCAGGGTCTGCATATGCTGACACCAGCAAGAGACGAAGTCTGGCCATCCTGGCTTCCAGGGAGCACTCTGGCTGTATTTCTTCCAACACAGATTGGTTTATACTTTTGGCAGTCCATGGTACTTTTAATATTCTCCTCCAACTCCATAGCTCAAATATATCAAATCTTCTATGGTCTTTTTACTTATTGTCCAACTTTCACATGCATATGAAGTTATTGAAAATACCATGATTTGGGTCAGGCACAACTTAGTCCTCAAGCTGACATCTTTGCTCTTCAACACTTTAGAAAGGTCTTGTGCAGCAGATTTGTCTAACATAATACATCATTTGATTTCTTGATTGCTGCTTCCATGAGCATTGATGGTTGATCTGAGCAAAATGAAGTTTTTGATAACGTCAATCTTTTCTCCATTGATAAGAATGTTGTTTATTGGTCCAGTGGTGAGAATTTTTGTTTTCTTTACATTGAGGTTTAACCATACCAACGGCTGTGACCTTTGATCTTCATCAGTGAATCTTCCTCCAATCCTGATGCCATGTCTTTCTTCATATAATCCAGCTTCTTGAATTATTTGCTCAGTATACAGATTGAATAAGAATGGTGAAAGAATACAACCCTGATGCACATCTTCCCTAATTTAAACCATTTGGGGTTCCCTTGTTCTGTTTGAACAATTGCCCCTTGATCTATATACAGGTTCCATTTGAGCACAATTAAGTGTTCCGGAATACTCATTTTCCATCCGCAATGTTGGCCACAACTTGCCATGATTCATACAATTGAAAGCTTTTGCATAGACAACAAAGCACAGGCAAACATCTCTCTGGTATTCTCTGCTTTCAGACAAGATCCATCTGATGTCAGCAGTGATATCCCTCATTCCACATCCTCTTCTGAATCCAGCTTGAACCTCTGGAAGTTCTCTGTCAATATATGGTTGCAGTCATTTTTTAATTATCTTTAGCAAAATTTTGCTTGAATGGTATATTGATGATATTGTCCAATGACTTCCACATTCCATTGGGTCACCTGTTTTTTGAGTAGGCACAAATATGAATCTCTTTCAGGAAGTTGCCAGATAGTTGTCTTCCAAATTTCTTGTCATAGATGAGTGCCTCCAGTGTTACATCAGTCTTTTAAAAGATCTATCTCATTTTGTATCAATTCCCAGTGCCTTATTCTATGCTAATTCCTTCAATGCACTTTTGACTTCTTCCTTCAGTATCATTGGCTCTTAAGCATACGCTACCTCTTTAAATGGTTGAACATTGACCATCTCTTTCTGGTACAGTGACTCTGTATTACTTTCCTCTTCTTTTAATTCTTTCTGCAACATTCAATATTATTTAATATTGCAAGTTCCCTCAGTTTCAGAAATGCTAAGTATGTTCTTCCCTTTTGGTTTTCTAACTCCAGGTGTTTGTACATTTTGCTATAATATTTGCCTTTTGAAATTTTCTATTCAACTATCAAAGGGGAAAATAAGAGAGGAAGTAAAAGGAAGAATTTTTGGTCTTTTTTAATTTAGCAAAACCAAGATACGAGATAAAGAAAGTAGAGAGTAGCAAAGAAAGGTCCAGTGGCGGCGGGGGGGAGAAAAGGGGAGATGAAAAACAGAAGAAAACAGGAAAAAATAAAGCAGAAATTGTATAAAATTCAAGGAAATGTAAAGAGAAGAAGGAGGAGGTAGAGAAAGAATAACAAACAAGAACAATGAAAGAGCAAAAGGAAAAGAACAAACCTTAAAACAAAAACAACAGTGCAATTGTTGAACCCAGAGAGAAGAAAACTTTGGAGGACTCCTGCAAGCAAAGAAGCTCACAAGGTGTGTGTGGGAGGGATCCTCTGGAACACGAAGAACAATCTCATAGAATAATACCAATGAAAAGCATGGAGAGGATTTGCATCATAGCACTTTCCTTTTATTTGATCAGAGTACAGGATGACTAATACCTAACGGTTGCCTTGGTGTCTGTTGAAGCTATGTGAATGAGTCTAAACATCAAAAGCAGAAGAGAGTTTGGTGTTTGGAGAGAGAAAATGAAAGGCTATTGTTCTGTAAGAAGATGGCGGGTATCACTGTGGATGTCAGAGGAAAAGGAAGAAGAATTCAAATAACAAATGATCATCCTCTTTCATATACACATTTCTCAGTTGCTGTGAGAAAACTTGCTTGCTCTAGAGCAAGCTGTCTAGGGAAATTATGTACTTCAAGAATTAAAATCAATCCTGAGTTCAAATAGTGGGGCAGAAAACTCCCTGGCACGATATAGTAGCAAAAATGGACTTGGAAGAATCAAAGTCTTTAAAAGGTGACACTGTCTTAGACCTTGACAGTCATCTAATTCGACCCTATCTTGGACTCTGTCACTAGGAGGACTCAGTGGTAGCGGTCCAGGCCCTGTCTGGATATGGAGCAGCCATGTTCGCCAGGACTAGGGAGCTGTACAGATGAACATCAGTCTTCAGGGACATTTTCCACAAAGTTCAAAGTGGAGAGTAACAACCAACTATAATAACAGCAGGTTGCATTGCCAGAGGTGTCTGGGCAGTACAGTATAAAAGTGTCTTGGGAAGGTGTGTGTATGTGTGTTCAGGGAAGAGTCTTGGGGAATGTTAGAGATTCGGTTAGAGCTCAATCTAGTCCTGCCTGCGTGAAATCAGGAGAAATGGTAACAGACTGAGAGATCCAGATTGATATACTATTTCTATTCATTCTATTCATACTGCTTCACTGACAGCTCTGAAATATACTATTTTCTTAAAGAAGAAATCTGCATTTACTCTGCAAGAATAGACAGTACATCAAAACTGTGATGTACCCATAGCCCAACCACACTTCCAGATCTCACTAGAAGTCAGATAAGAAGACCTGTATCTATTATATAGTTCTGAAAATATTAAATACCTAGAACACTTCAGTAATTTCCATGGTACCTTAAGTAACTCTCTTTATCAATAACTTTAGCCTTATCAATAATCATAATAAAGTCTTCACCAACATGGACAATGCAGAATTTGTAGAACTGTAAGTATGGTGGCTCTGCAAGATAAACACTGGACTGTGAACAACAAGATTAGTGGTTCAAGGCCACCTGCTCCACAGGAGAAAGATGAGGCTCTCTGCTCCCACAAAGTTATACAGCCCCAGAAACCTGCACAGGATCACTGTGAGGTCTGAAGCTACTCAACATTTAGCGAGTTCTAATTAGTCTGCTCCAGGATTCTCTCATTATCCACTATTATTGTTTAAAAATTAGTCATTCTTTTCAGTAATACTTTACCATGAGCTCATTTCTATTTCCAAAGGAATATCTTCATGATCTTTTCAAATTCCATTTTTGTAGAGAAAAATAAGTCATAATTAAATAACACTCTTTAAGAGCTTGACTTGAAATTGAACCAATGACTTTGGATATCAGTATATCATCTAATGAGTCACCACTAAAATTTTAACATCATCAAAAGATAAATCAGTTAAACTTATTTCATAAAGGCAAATTTAAAATTTTTTAAAAAGCAAATTACAGCAAAATTATATTCAAGTGGAGAAATGAATGAAGTTGGAATATATCCCGTTCTACTTAGATCCATAATCAACAGTCATGAAAGCAGCAATCAAGAAATCAAAGGACAGATTACATTGAGGAAATCTACTGCAAAAGCCCTCTTTAAAGCTTTAAAAAGTAAAGCTAACACAGGGTTATAAATATATATACAGCTATGGCCTCTTAGCTAAAGGAACCTTGTTGTTGTTGTGAAGTGTCTTAGAGCTTCAAACTTAGAGACCCAGTATAGGTTTTCTGAGGAGCAACTGGTGAGTTTGAACCACCAACCTTGAGGTTCAAACGACCTTGCAGTCCTGTGCTTATACAATGCCACACCAAGACTCCTAAATGTTGTTGTTGTTGTTGTTAAGTGCCGTCGAGTCGGTTCCGACCCATAGCAACCCTACACAGGGTTTCCGAGGGTGTAAATCTTTAAGGGAGTAGAAAGCCTCATCTTTCTCCCGCGGAGCGGCTGGTAGTTTCAAACCGCTAACCTTAAGGTTCGCAGCCCGATTCGTAATCACTACGCTACCAGAGCTCCTTAAGATAGTCTAGTTTTTATTCACATGAGTGAAAAGATCCTTATTAATTTAAAATGTGTAAATTACAAAGAAGTGACATATACTAGAAATTCTAAGATCTGGATAGCATCCTTTGTAGAATTTGTTTAAAAATACAGATTGTCAGGTCTCAACCTCAGAAGTTCTGATTCATTTTCTCTGGGCTGTGACTGAGGATCTCTGTTTTTAATGAATTCTGCAAGTGATTCTTTTATACAATTAGTTTTCAGAATTAGTCATATTGACAATAAAGGCTATCTATACATCTGAGGGTGGAAAGATCATTGAAGACTAGGGAGTAGTCAAGATAACTACTTACAAACTTCAGGGTTTATATTGGACCATAAAAGAGGGCAGGATTCCAAACATAGGAAAAGCCTTTTACTCCCCTTTCTTGTTTCTATAGTTACACAGGGAGTCATTCAGTCTCCACATGGTGATTGTTGCTGTAAAGATGCTATCTGGTTTCATTCTGCTGAAACCAACAGTGAAAACAGTATGTAGAATTTTCAGTATCGCCAAGACCATACCAGCAGCACCCCAATAATATTGACCTGTATCAAAGCAACATTTACCAGTCACTTTATGGAGAAAAAGATGGCAGTCTGCTTCTGTAAAGATTGGTGTGGTGGTGTGGTTATGTGCTGTGAAGTCGGTTCTGACTCATAGCGACCCTGTATAGGGGTTTCCAAGGCTGTAAATCTTATCTTTACAGGAGCAGAAAGCCTCATCTTTCTCCCATGAAACAGCTGGTAGTTTCGAACTGCTGACCTTGAGTTTAGCAGCCTGACTTGTAACCACTACTCTACCAGAGTTTCCTTCTGTAAAGATTACAGCCTTAGAAACCCTATGGACAGTTCTATTCTGTCTTACAGAATTGCTTTAGTTGGAATTGACTCTATGGCGGTACACTTGTGGGGTTTTGACTAAAGTTCCATAGAGCAGAATGAAATCCTTAACAACTTCAATCTTTTTTCCATGTATCATGATATTTTTTATTGGTCCAGTTGTGAGGATTTTTTTGTTTTCTTTACATTGAGATGCACCCCATACTAAACACTAATCTTCAGTCTTCATTAATAAGTGCTTCAAGTCCTCTTCACTTGCAGCAAGCAATGCTTGCATTTCGAAGGTTGTTAATGAGTCTTTCTCCAATCCTGATGCCACATTCTTCTTCACAGAGTTCAGCTTCTCAAATTATTTGCTTATAGCATACTGATTTGAATAAGTATGGTGAAAGGCTACAACCCTCACACACAGCTTTTCTGATTTTAAACCTTGTAGTATTCCATGATTCTGTTTTTAAAAATTGCCTCTTAGTCTTTGTATAGGCTTCTCATGAGCACAATGAAGTGTTCTAGAGTTCCCATTGCTTACAATGTTACCCATAGTTCGTTGTGATCACACATGTGATCCACATGGTAAAATGCCCTCGCATTGTCAACACAGCACAAACATTTTTCTGAATCTGGCTTTAATTCTGGCCGATCTCTATTGGTGCACTGCTGCAACTGTTTTTAAATGATCTCCAGAAAAATTTTCCTCACATGTTCTATAATTATATTGTTCTGTAATGCCCACATTCTAGAGCATCACCTTTCTTTGGAATGGGCACAAATAATAGATCGCTTCCAGTCAGTTGGTCAAGTAGTTTCTTGACATAGAGGTCTTATTTTGACTCCCATTCCAGTCCTGCATTAGTTGGTTGAAACATTTCACTTGGAATTCATCGATTCCTGGAGCCCTGTTTTTCATTAATGCCTTCAGTGAAGTTTGAACTTCTACCTTCAGTACCATCAGTTGTTGATAATATGCTACTTCCTGAAGTGGTTGAACATCAACCAATTCTTTTTAGTACAGTGACTCTGTGTATTCCTTCCATCTTCTTTTTATTGTTCAATATTTTGCCTATAGAATTGTTCAATATTGTGAGATGAGGCTTGAATTTTGTCTTCAGTTCTCTCAGTTTGAAAAATGCTGAGTGTGTTCTTCCCTTTTCTCTTTCAAACTCCAGGTCTTTGTACATTTTATTATAGTATTTTACTTGGTCTTCTCTAGTTGCCTATAAATTTCTTTCTGTTCAACTCTTTCACTGCATTTCTTCTGTTTGCTTTAGCTACTCGACATTCTAGAGCAAGTTTCAGAGTCTCACTGACATCTGAAAGTTAAGACTTTGGTCTTAACTTTCATTTCTGTCTTTTTAAAAATGTTTTGCTTTCCTGATGTTCTTGATGTTATCCCACAACTTTTCTGGTCTTCAGTCATTGGTGTTCTATGCATCAAATCTGTTCTTGAGATGGTCTCTAAATTCAGGCAGGATTCAAGATCAGAGCACTGTGACTCTGTAACATAAGTACTGAATTGCTAACCACAAGGTCAGAGATTTGAGCCTGTTCCACAGTAGAAAGATGAGGCTATCTGCTACCACAGCAGCTGCACCACAGGAGAAAGATCAGATTTTCTGCTCCCACAAAGATTTATAAGCCTCAGAAACCCCACCCAGGGTCACTATGAGTTGGGACTGATTAGACAGCAGTTAACAACAACATATTCAAGATCCTATTTTGACTCTCAGGGGCTTGTTTTAATTTTTTCAGCTTCAGTCTGAACTTGCATATTGCTGATCTGTCCCACAGTTGGCTGCTGGCCTTGTTTTAGGTGATGATATGCTGCTTCTCCATCATCTTTTCCCACAATTGTAGACAATTTGATGCCTGTGTTTTCAACCTGATGAGTTCCATGTGTACAGTAGCCATTTATGTTGTTGAAAAAGGTATTTGTAATGAATAAGTCATTGGTCTTACAAATTTCTAGTCATTTGTATCATCAAGGCCTTATTTTTCAACTACTAAGTCTTCCTCTTTGTTTCCAATGTTCCCATTCCAATCATCAGTAATTATCAATGCACCTTGATTGCGTGGCTGATCAATTTCAGACTGAAGAAGTTGGTAAAATTCTTCAATTTCTTCATCACTGGCTTTGTTGTTCAGTGCTTGCATTTGAATAATAGTTGCATTCATTGTCTTCCTTATAGGACTATAGATACTATCCTATCACAGACATCATTGTACTTCAAGACAGATCTTGAAATGTTCTTTTTAACAATGAATGTGACACAATTCCTCTTCAATATATCATTCACAGCATAGTAAACCATATGATTTTCTGATTCAAAATGGTCAATACCAGTCCATTTTAGATTGGTTTTTAAAACAACATTCTTATCAATGGAGAAAAGATTGAAGTTGTCAAGGACTTCATTCTTCTTGGATCAACTATCAACACTCGCGGAAGCAGCAGTCAAGAGATCAGACAACGTATTGCACTGGGCAAATCTGCTGCACAGGAACTTTTTAAAGTATTGAAGAGCAGAGATGTCAGCTTGAGGACTAAGGTGCGCCTGACCCAAGCCATTGTGTTTTCAATAGCCTCATATGGATGCGAAAGCTGGACAGTGAATAAGGAAGATCGTAGAAGAATTGATGCCTTTGAGTTGTGGTGTTGGAGGAGAATACTGAAAGTGCCATGGACTGCCAAAAGAACCAATAGATCTGTTTTGGAAGAAGTGCAGCCAGAGTGCTCCTTGGAGGCCAGGGTGGCTAAGCTTCGTCTCTCCTACTTTGGACACATTGTCCAGAAGAAACAATCATTGGAGAAGGATGTCATGTTGGGTAGGGTGGAGGGTCAGAGAAAAAGAGGAAGACCCCCAACGAGATGGATCAGCCAGGTGGCATCATTGATGGACTCAAGTGTGGCAGCGGTAGTGAGGTTGGCCCAGGATCGGACATTGTTTCGTTCTGCTGTGCATGGGGTCGCTATGAGTCGGTTCCGACTCGATGGCACCTGACAACAACAATGCGCTGGATTGCAAAGTCGGTTTGAACTGCAAGGTCAGCGGTTCAAGCTCACCAGCTGCTCCTTGGAAACCCTATAAAGGGTTGCTATGGGTTGGAAGCAACACAACAACACTTAACAACAA
The DNA here is from genome assembly GCF_000296735.1 of Chrysochloris asiatica. Taxonomy (NCBI): domain Eukaryota; kingdom Metazoa; phylum Chordata; class Mammalia; order Afrosoricida; family Chrysochloridae; genus Chrysochloris; species Chrysochloris asiatica. Next base: position 1,711,271 of record NW_006408846.1, read on the forward strand.
AATTGTCTAGGTTATCAATCTTTATACATTCCATGTTCATGAGTTACAACTCACACCAACCCTCAATAGTGTTTCAGAGACTGTCAATTTCTGCTGTTGCAGACAGCTTCATCTTTATCTTAGGGACTGGCTGGTGGGTTTGAACCACTCACCTTGCACTTAGCATCACAACACCTTACCCACAGTGTCACCAAGGCTCTTACTAAGAGCCTCTTTACTTAAAAACAATGTTGGCTAATTTGCTTAGTTTCTAGAATACATTAACAAATTAGTCAGCCTCTAGTGTAGTGGTCACAAATCAGGCTGCAAACCTTAAGGTCAGCAGTTTGAAACTACCAGCTGTTCTGCAAGAGAAAGATGAGGCTTTCTACTCCATTAAATATTTACAGCCTTGGAAACTGTACAGGGTCGCTGTGAGTCGGAACTGACTACACAGCACATCACGATCACAACATATCATTGTATAATATCATGGGGCCCATAATTTCTTCTCTGAATGATCACATAAAAATAGTCAGAGAATCCCCATCCTCAGAAATTAAGAAAGCCATGTCTATGAGCACTTTTATACAAGGCACATGCCAGCCCTATATTGTATGCCCAGTGAAAAGAGAAATACAACAACTTGAAGCCCAGATCTGTTTGGACAAATGAAGAACCTCACCTTCAGGCAATGAGCTAGAAACAGCACAATAATCAAATACCACCAGATTTGGATTTGTTGGGAAAGAACAAAGCAGGAAATACCTGGTTAATTGGCTTCTAATTCTTGGTGCTCTGATAATTTTGCCTTATAGAAATTTTAAAAAAATAAATAAGTAAAGCCTAGGACAGAAAGTGGAAGCAGCCCCCAGTGCAAATAGAGTTAACTAGATTAAATACTGACAAAACATGAAAGGTGTACATGGTAGTGATAAAAAGGGAGACTAGAGAGATCGCTTGAGACTGATATATCAAGAGTCTATAAAGAAGGCAATGTTTCTCTGCTATTCATAAGGTTTTCAGTGACTAAATATTTGGAAGTAGTTCATAACTCCTTCTTCCTACTCTGTCTTCATCTGGAAGCTCATCTGAAACCTGTCCACCATGGGTGACCCTGCTGGTATTTAAAATACCGGTGGCATAGCTTTCAGAATCACAGCAACTCACAAGCCACCTCAGTACGACAAACTGACAGACGAGTGGTGGTTGTATTCTTTCACCATACTTATTCAACCTGCATGCTGAGCAAATA
>NW_006408846.1:1713042-1714760 GCF_000296735.1 Chrysochloris asiatica
AACAGATCTGTGTTGGAAGAAGTGCAGCCAGAGTGCTCCTTGAGGCCAGGATGGCCAAACTTCGTCTCTCATACTTCATATGTATTGTCAGGAGGGACCAGTTGCTGGTAGGGTGGAGGGTCAGAGAAAAAGAGAAAGACCCCCAACGAAATGGATTGGCCAAGTGGCAGCATCAATGGACTCAAGCGTGGCAACAGTAGTGAGGCTGGCCCAGGATGGGGCAGTGTTTCGTTCTGCTGTACATAGGGTTACTGTGAGTCGTTATCAACTCGATGGCACCTAACAACAACAAATAAAGACGGCAGCATTTTATCCAAGGGGTTATAGACAATGGTGGTATTGGTGTGCCGTGAAGTCAGTTCTGACACATAGCGACTCTGTACAGAGTTTCCAAGGCTGTAAATATTTATGGGAGCAGAGAGCCTCCTCTTTCTCCCAAGAGCAGCTGCTAAATTCAAACTGATGACCTTGCCATTAGCAGCCCAACTCATAACCTACTCTGCTAGACAGTGGAACCTTTTAAAAACAGACCAGTGGCATGGTCATATTTTATTTAGGATGGTAATAGGTGGCAGGAAGTGGGCTAGAATAATGAGATTATTGCAACCATCCTAGTTTTTCATTAAAAAAAAAAAAGTGCCTGGGAAATGGGTTTTGAGTATATTCTACTTCTTAAATCTGTGTTCTTTAATTCTTACCATTCGGTGAAAGTAAAATACTTTGCACCAATAAGCAATATTTTCCCCAAAGTCCATTAAGAACCATAATTTACACTAAGCGGGAGCCTAGGACCTGTGTGTTCCCACAGTAATTATGTATCTGACTGGAGTAAATTGGAATGAGGAATGATAAACTCCTACAAGGCTAGACACAGACACAGACTTATAAGACAACTACACACAAATAGCATCTATGAGTACGAGCTTTATGCCTCAGATCCTAAAATTATCACCAGAAACATCTTGGACATTCAGGAACTTTTTTAACAATGTACTTTCCTTGCACTTGCCTCTGTTCTGATGGCATAGCAGATGTTCTCTGTTCATGTACAGTAGTAAAAGGAAACCACAGGGTGGCAGCACAGGTCAAACAATAGGAGAAATACTACTCATAAAATCTTGTGAAAAATTAAAATTGAAAAAAAAAATTTAAATTGTGCAAAGGTAAGAAAAGAAAAGGGATAAGGTAATCATGGAAACTTGAATATAATATATCTATATGTATGTGTGTGTAAATATGTACATATAAACACACATATGGAATCCTGGTGTGGAATAAAGCACTGCAGGACTGCATGGTTGGTTTAAACAGGAAGGTGGGCGGATCATGCCCACCTTGGAAACCCTATAAAGAGTTGCTAGGGGTCGGAACCAACTTGTCAGCACTTAACAACAACAGCAACTATATATGTGTGTGTGTGTGTGTATGTGTGTGTGTTTATGTGTGTGTGTGTATACATATGTATATATGTTGTTGTTAAGTACCATGGAGTCAGTTCCGACTCATAGTGACCCTGCACAGGGTATCCAAGGCTGTAAATCTTTACGGGAGCAAAATGCCTCATCTTTCTCCCACAGAACAACTGGTAGTTTTGAACTGCTGACCTTGAGGTTCGCAGCCTGATTCATAACCACTATGCTACCAGAGCTCCATATATGTGTGTGTGTGTGTGTGTGTGTGTGTGTGTGTGTTGTTGTTATGTGCCGTGGAGTCGGTAT
>NW_006408846.1:1714970-1720670 GCF_000296735.1 Chrysochloris asiatica
GGTTTCCAAGGAGCAGCTGGTGGGCTTGAACCATCAACCTTGCAGTTCAAACTGATCTTGCAATCCAGAACATTAACCCACAGCGCCACACACCAGGACTCTCTCACTCCCTCTCTTTCTTTTCTCTCTCTCTCTTTCTGTCTCTCTCTCTCTCTTTCTCTCACTATATATATATATATATAATTCACTGTGCAAGAAATCATGCATTTCTTTGTTTTCTATAAATAAAACGTGACTCTAAATGCCAGCCTCACTGAACTAACAGAAGATCTTATTTTAGATATTCCTGGAGTTCTTTCCACCAGGTGAGCTAATGCAGGAGCAAGAGTTGCACACAACTTCACACATGACCAATTGATCTCTACCTCATCATTCTTGGGAGTAGGAATCTTTGGCAAAGAACAAGTACGTGGGCCTGGAATCCAGCCTTCCAGGTACATCATACAGACCTTCCTTCTCAAGTCCTGCCACTTGCTCAGGGAGTGCTAAGAATTGGAACTTAGGTCCTGCTATATTAAGGAGTGGAGTCCTGGTGTGGCACTGTAAGATAAGCACTGGACTACTAGACACAAGGTTAGTTGTTCAAATTCACCAGCTGCTCCTCAGAAACCCTATACAGGGTCAATATGAGTTGGAACCAACTCAACAGCACTTCACAACAACAACAACATATAAAGGAGTCAAGGGTGGTCCCTTGTATATTTATCCCTTGGTTATTTACTTGTTCACAGCAGCCTAGGACCTTTAACCCAAAACCTTCCAGTACCGCACTCTAATCTTTACTTACCTAACTAAACAGGGAGCTGCAAGATTATATTACAACACAAACCCAAAGAAACATATTTTTAGCCATTTAGAACCTACCTGCTTTGCATACCTCCACATAATTGCATCGGAAGTCCTGGTGTGTAGCTGTAGGTTCATGTGGTGGTGGTGGTTAGGTACTGTGGAGTCGGTGCTGACTCATAGCTAACCTGTACAGAGTTTCCGAGGCCGAAAATCTTCACGGGAGCAGGAAGCCTCATGTGCTGGACTGCAAAGTCGGTGTGAACCACAAAGTCGTTGGTTCAAGCTCACCAGGAATCAATCTATGGGTTGGAACCAACTCAATGGCACTTAACAGCAACAACAACATAATTGCATCATCCACGAGTAATGTTGTTGTTAAGTGCTGTGGAGCCGATTCCGACTCATAGTGACCCTGTATAGGGTTTCCTAGGAGCAGCTGGGGAACTTAACCACCAACCTTGCAGTTCAAATGGCTTTGCAGTCTTGTGCATTAACCCACAGAGCCACACCAGTCTCCTCCAATAGCCATAGATAAGATCAAAACCAAACCAAGCCTTTGAGTCACTTCAAAGTCATGGCAACTCTGTGTATTGCAGAATAGACGTGTGCTCTGTAGGGTTTTCAAAGCTGTGACCTTTCAGAAGCTGATTGGCAGGCTTTACTTCTGAGAAACCTTTAGGTGGGTTTTAAGTTAGAGCACTAAACCATTTGTACCACCTATAGATAAGACAAACTGTTTCTTATTAAAGACCCCAAACTGCTGCTAACCTTCAGAGCTCTCTGATCCAAAGACACTTCACCTGGAATGAGATCATCCAGATGTTCAAGCACACTCTTTCATTCTTCTTTCTCCCAGGAATACCTTTGTCCTCTACCCCTTCTGGGTGATAGTCCACTGCATTGCAGTCCCAGAGAGGCCTCCTATTGAGAAGTATTTCCCCTCTCTGGTGACCCAATACAAAAGCCCCCCCAATAAGTAATTTGCTTTGCAACACTGCCATCTTGTGGTCTTTCCCTTGATTGCCTGGATCTGTGATGCAACTATAGCTGAATGGTATCTGGGGCTGGAATTATCTGAAGGTTCTACTGGGAGCCTGTGAATAGTGTGGCCTCTTAATGTAGTCTTCATGTGGTGTAAGGACTTCTCTTTGTGGTTTATCCAATAGGACAGCTGGGCTTATTGCAAGGAGCTCTGATAGTATAGTGGTTATAAGTCTGGCTGCTAACCTCAAGGTCAGCAGTTCAAACCTACCAGCCATGAACAAACAAGATAGCAGATTGGGTGGAAGTACAGTAAGGAGCTCTGTCAGCAACAACATAGAATACAGGACCAAGCAGGCTCAGGGGATGGTCTTAGAACTCTAAACCACATATGAAAGAATATTTAGAAGGTTGGAAGGCTTACAGCTAGGGGAATTTGGAGCAGAAGCAAGAAATCCATTGCTTTCTAATTCAAGATGCTCAGCTGCTCCAGGAGCCACCATCTTGGGTGAGACCAAGTGGGGGAAGGATGAGAGTAGCCTCAGATACCTGACAGAACCATGGAGATAAAGGTGTGGACGTTCATTTCTTTTGGTATCTGTTCATTGGTGCCTTGCTGTCTGCACATCTCCATTCTGGTGACTATAGGGGTACCTGAGCTAGTGGACACCCCAGCCCCACCCTCAGAGGGTTCTACTACTCATGCACACATATCTCCTCAAAATTTAAAGAGAGTGTCTGCTTAAAACCAAACAGCCACAACAGGCCCTGAACTGTTTATAACTAGAAAAAAAAGGCCTGAACAGGGATTGTGGAGCAGGACAGGCAGACAAAAAAGGAAATAGCCAAAAATTAAATCCTAAGTTACGTCAAAATGACCAACAGTGGCATCTTGAAATTTCTCAAGAAGAAGAGTAAAAAGGGAAGCCCATTTCCTGATCACATCTACCTGGAGGAAATCAGAAAGCATAAAAAATACCAAAATACACACCCATCTAAGTATTAAGGCCACCAATAACCCCTGAATATGCCCAAAAATCAAAAGCAGATTACCATATCTGCCCATGTCCAGAAGCAAGATAAAGTGACTGAGGCAAATGAGCTGGAAATAGACCTACACTCCATACTGGAAGATGGGCAGACTTTGGAAATGCCTAAGAAGGAATTCAGAAAAATGATTATAAAATGTATCAAAACACGATACAATGGAGTTGAGAAAAATAAGGAAGAAGTCAGGAAAGTGCTACAGGAACAATCAAATAAGATAGATACAGCATTAGAAACAGTTCAAAACCTACAGAAAGAGGTCCAAATGATTAATAATAGAATTTTGGAAATGGACAATACAATGAAAGGGCAAAGGAGTAGAATTGAAGAGATAGAAGCCAGAACTAGTGAGCCAGAAGACAAATCTCTCAACACTACTAAGATAGAAGAGCAAACACAAAAAAGGATACACAAATCTGAAGGAGGCCTAAAATTCATGTTGGACAACATGAACGGGAATAACTTAAGAATTATTAGCATTCCAGAACAGAAACAATCACACAGTCCACAGAGGAGATAGTTGAAGAGCTTCTGGAAGAAAATTTTCCTAACATCCTGAAAAGTGAAAAGATAAACATTCAAGAAGCTCAACGAATCCCAGGATGAATAGACCCTAAAAGACAATCACCAAGACATATAATAATCAAGCTCTCCAAAATCAAAGATAAGTATAGGATCTTGAAAGCAGCTAGGGAAAAGAGAATTGTAACATACGAAGGCAAGCAATCAGATTAAGCTCGGATTTCTCAACAGAAACCATGCAGGCAAGAAGGCAATGGGGAGACATATATAAAACCCTGAAAGAAAAAAACTGCCACCCAAGAATCCTCTACCCAGCAAAGCTGTCAATCAAATATGATGGTTGTAATCAAAACATTCCAGGGTAAACAGAAGCTAACGGATTTTGCCAGAGCCAACCCTGCTATGAAAAACATCCTAAAGGAAGTTCTGTGGACTGAGAACCAACATGAACACACAACTACAGAATGACGTACATGGCAGCAGCATCCTGAACTCAATTGACAAATGGAAGAGTCAAGAACAGAATAAAATTATAAAAACAGAGGATCTGGGAGATTAGTCTATGATCAAAACAATTACAATATGAAAGAAGGTAAACACAGAGGAACAGAGATCCAGGTGGTGGGAAGGTCAGGTAGATTACAGGATAAAATATACTGTCTTAACTGGAGGGTAGAACTAATGGAATATAAGGTAACCACAATGGGGTTGGGGTGGGTGGTTTACTTTGGGTGTTGGGGAGGGCAATACAAGAAGGGGGGAGGAGGCAGAAGAACAAGATAGATAAGGGAACACTGAGACACATTTGCATGTCCTAGTGGGACAGAGGTAAATAGCGATGCATACTCAACCTTGGAACAACAGGGCTCTGGGATATAGGGATCTAGGTATAGCTTGAAGAGGGTAAATAATACTAAAATCCTTGACTGTCTTATGAATATTAGTTTCCTTTACCTATTATCGTAAAATACACACTTGAGTGGGATAGAACGGAATGTTGGGAAACATGATTAGAGAAAACTTGTAAGCCCGTCTTCAGCCTATAACTGAGTGGAACACCTAAAAGGGGTTCTACAACTTGCCTAGTGAAATCGGCCTCGTGCAAAGCCTTTACAGAGTATAGGACCTTAGGTGGAATCCTGAGTCCCATCCAGAACCTTATGAGGTGGGACATTCCCACTAGAAAGGACAAGCAGACTGGAACAGCTACAGTGACAGAAGATACATCTTCAAAGAATGATCATCAGGAAAAACCCAAAACAAAAATGTCTACTACTACTGACTACTACAAGAATAAGCAAGCTGTTCTCCAGGAAGACATCAAGGCTAGCAATCAAGTGCCTTCAGGATAAAATCCCCTCTAACACTGAAACTCAAAGGGAATACACAAATAAGCATGTAAGCTTGCTGGCAACCACATTGGTCTACTGGTTAGTGGAAAAGGCGGAAAGGCAGCAATGAAGAAATGGGCTAAGTTCAACCCCAGTCCATTGAATCCCATTGACCTGGAGACGAGAGAGAGAAGAGGAAGGGCTGGTTGGTCCAAAGTGTGGTGAGACCTGAGGACACTTGAGCCCATGGACAAGGACTTAGTCACAGAGGGCTAGAGCTGAGAGTGAAGCATCCAATTGATATGAAGTGAGGGGAGATGCACAAGAACACCCAAACTTGCATACAGTACCCTTTTGACCTAACCTTGATGGCTTGATAATCAGAACTCGACTAGCGGAAGATTGAAAAAAAATTGGGGAGGGGGGGGGGCGCCAGGGGTGATAAAGGAAACAAGCATAAATTGCTTCAATTTGATGAACCTGATCTATACTCAGAGCGGTAGTTACTTTAAACATCAACAGAGAGGGAAAGAGTCTTCACATCAAGTATCAATGCTATCCGTACTATACACAGGGTAGATAGGGACAGGCAACTTAGATAATGGCTACCTAAGATAAGGGGGCAATAAAGGCACAAAGTGACTGGCTTATAAGGTTTCAAGAGGGAGTTTAGTTTGAGTATGGGGGAAAGAAAGAGTTCCCACTGAATAGCTGTCATCTTGTCTAGATGAGTCTGGTGAAAAGAGATTGGGATAAGATTCAATAGTAAATCATTGTTATCATGACTAATTGTGACTGTCACAATTGTAAAAGTAGAAATTTCGTAACAAAAAAAGGGGAGTGGTTAATCTTACAGTCCAGGAACAGAGGACCCTAGAACCATCAAGAGAGGAACACACAAGCAGAATGAGGGACCTTATCCAGAGAAGCAGCAGTGCCAGAGATGGAGGCAGAGATGGGGGTATGGAGACGGGGACTGGCTGAGGACTCTAGATTCATGGACTAAGAAGAGAAGGACTAAGAACTGGTG
>NW_006408846.1:1722105-1724829 GCF_000296735.1 Chrysochloris asiatica
AGTTATGGTTTTGGAGGAGAATATTGAAAGTGCCATGGGCTGCCAAAAGTACCAATAGATCATTCTGGAAGAAGTGCAGCCAGAGTGCTCCTTGAGGCCAGGATGGTCAAATTTTGCCTCTCATATTTCAAACATATTGTCAGGAGGGACCAGTCACTGGAGAAGGATATCATGTTTGGTAAGGTGGAGGGTCAGAGAAAAAAAAGGAAGACCCCCCAACGAGATGGATTAGCCAAGTGAAAGCATCAAGAGTAGCAACAGTAGTGAGTTTGGCCCAGAATCAGGCAATGTTTTCTTCTGCTGTTCATAAGGTCGCTATGAGTCGGTACCAACTCGATGGCTCCTAACAACAACAACATATATATCATTTGCAGCTCCGAAATAATTTTGTGAATGTTTTTTTTGTTAAGTGCCATTGAGTCAGTTCCAACTCATAGCGACTCTGTATCGGGTTTCCAAGGAGCAGATGGTGAGTTTCCACCGACCTCTAGCTTAGCAGGCCAGTGCTATTCTATAACGCCATACATGCAAATAGGGTGTAGGGAACTCTAACAGAGTGATTGGTTAGTTTTGCTATCCTGCTAGGTTTAAAAGAAATCATCTCAGAAAGCAGAACAGAGATCTCAAGACCATTAAGAAAGAAGAGCTATAAGCAGAGTGCAAGATCCCTGCTCAAAGAAATGGCAGCGGAGGCAACAGCAAAGACAATGGCACAGAGACAGAGCAGAGGACTTCCCAGCCCACAGATCAAGGCCAAAGACCAGTGAGAGATTCTGTGTCGTTATGCAATCAAACCCAGCAGAGAAGAAGAGTGCCATGAGACAGACAGGTGGTGTCAGAATAAGGTATAGAAGTGTGAAGGGTAGAAGCATGTCTGACCTCTGCTTCATGGGAACCAGCCTTGGGCTGATGCTTGGTTTTTCTCTTCCTCCTGCCTTATGAAGCCAGAAGAGGTCAGAAACGGTCCTCACACCAGTTTTGCACCAAGGTAGGATAAGGGCAATAAACATTCCCATTCAAAAAGTTGGAAGAATAGGAGATTCACAGTAGTTACTAGTCATAATGATTCTGAAATCCAGCCAGATTCCTCAATTAGAGGCCAGCCCCCCACCTCAGGGAGTGGTTCTCCATGCCTCTGGCCTCTACGCTCTGAGATCTAAACTCTAAAAATAACATCATCCTTTCACTCATAGAGGAAATGGCCCATGTTTGCAATGAGTGGTTGTTCTCAGTCAGCTTCACGCCTGTAAAACATTGAAGACCCAAAGGCCTCTTTTCACTTTAACTCTCTCTGTCCCTTTCAGTCCAAGGTAGTATAATGATTTCTAAAACTGTGTAGACTTTCTCAGTGTCCATTTTTAATGCATCCTATTAGATAAAAATCACACAGGAAATCCCTTCAAGATTGGTCCCATCTACCTTGGACTATCAGGAGCACTGGTGATTCAGTGGTAGAGTTATTGACACCCACACTAGAGACCCAGGTTCAATTCCCAGGCAATGTAACCCATGCACAATCACCACATGGCTGTCAGTGGAGGCTTGTATGTTGCTACAATGCTAAAGAGGTTTCAAATCTACATTAAGACAGACTAGAAAGAAAGGTCTGGATATCTACTTCCAAATTATCAGTCAATAAAAATAATAGGATCAGTGCTATCCCCTCTGTACACAGGGTAGATAAAAAAAAAAAAAAAACTTTAAAGAGGACTTCTACAACAAAAAAAAAAAAAAAAAAAAACTACCAGCCATTCCGTGGGACAATGATGAGGCTTTCTGCTCCCATAAAGATTGACAGCTTCAGAGGATTGCTGTGATTTGGAACTGACTCCACAGCACATAGCCAAGAGCAAGTGTTCCAAGAAACAAAGACATAAACTGCAAGGCTTCTCAGGAACTATCCCAGAAGTCAGGTAGTTATCACTTGCATCATAGTCAATTGGTAAAGTATACCAGGAGTCCCTGGTGTGGCACTGTGGGACAATGCACTGGACTGCAAGGTCAGTTTGATCTGTGAAATCGGCAGTTCAAGCTCACCAGCCACTCCTTGGAAACCCTATACAGGGTCACCATGAGTCGGAACCGACTGGACGGCACTTAACAACAACAGTATATCAATCACCAGCTCAGCTCAGATTCAAGAGGAAATGAAACAGGCTTCACCTCTTAAGCAGGGAGTAACAAGATTACATTACAAAGGAACATGTATCACCTAAGCCACAATAAAAAAAAAAGTATGTGGTTGGAGATACTATGGCCATTTGGGGAAACACAACTTGCTATATTTTTCCATTTGGCCATAAAATTCACATCTAAACACAAAAATACATTTAGTATCGCTCCCAAAAGTCTCATTCCATTACCACTGAGTTCAGGACATCATCATCTAAATCAGCTGTGACTGAGGATCCTTGGGTAAAGTTCCTGAGGTGCAATTCCTCAAGTACAGTTCCACTTGAACTAAAAAGACAAGATATCTGCCCTGTACACAACACAAACCCAGTTATCTAATGGTGAGACACAATGTGGTATAGTGAATTTACTTAATATGTTTCTTCTAATTATTACATATTATAACAACATCCTTATCAATGGAGAAAAGATTGAAATTGTCAAGGACTTCATTCCTCTTCGATCAACTATCAACACTCACGGAAGCAGCAGTCAAGAAATCAAACGACGTATTGCATTAGGCAAATCTGCTGCACAAGACCTTTTTAAAGT
>NW_006408846.1:1724929-1736791 GCF_000296735.1 Chrysochloris asiatica
CAGTAGTGAGGTTGGCCCAGGATCGGACATTGTTTCATTCTGCTGTGCATGGGGTCGCTATGAGTCGGTTCCAACTCGATGGTACCTGACAACAACAACAACAACAAAGGCACGAAGTGACTGGCTTACAAGTTTTCAAGAGGGAGTTTAGTTTAAGAGTGTGTGAGGGAAGATAGACTCCCCACTAAATAGTTTTCACCTTATCCAGATGGGTCTGGTAAAAAGAGACGGGGATAAGCTTCTTATGATTCAATAGTGAATAATTGTTATCATGACAAATTGCAACTATCATAATTGTAAAGATAGATGTTTTGTAACAAAAACGGGGGAGTAGTTAATCTTACAGTCCAGAAACAGAGGACCCTAGGAAAGGAGAAGAACTCAAGTGGAATGCGGGACCTCATCCAGAGAAGCAGTGACACCAGAGATGGAGGCAGAGATGGGGACATGGAAACAGGGAGCAGCTGAGGACTCTAGATTCATGGGAAGAGAGGAACTGAGAACTGGTGGCCAAGAGGTAGAGTTGCAGAATGTACCCTTTGGTAGTGTAAATTATTATATATACCTGAATGTTAAAAAAAAAAAAAAAAGGAGCTAAAATGAATAGAGAGAAATACTTTCAACTGATGGTACCTGGAGGGAATTATAATCATTGTAATGAAACAAGGTGTATGATCTGTTGAATGTAAAACGGATGATCTGCCCTGTAAACTTTCAACCAATTCACAAAAACATTAAATATATATATAGGGATCACAACACCCCAGTTGCCCAATGAACCATGGAGATGGCCTGGGACCAGGTATTGTACAAGAGAGTCCCATGAGTTTGCGGCCCTACTCAATTGAGGCAGCTATCACCACCACCGCCTCAAACCGAGAATAAAAATGCTGGATAACAAGTCTTTAATTTTCCTAGAATCCCTCTAATATAATAGAAAGGCTCTAAAAGACTTGTCCTTAGGGTTTTTAGAAGACTTTTTGCATAGTGGGAGAGTGTAGGGAGTCTAGTCTGAACAAAGACTTCACAGCTGCACCCTAAAGATCTTGACCCTGAAACCATGGTTTAGTGACAGTGTGCTAGATTTATCTGATCTTACCCTGAGGTCATTTGTTATTTTCATAGCTTTTTTGTTGAAAGAGAATAGGGATGAGACGTTTTACCTTGAAACCCACAAAATGTGGCTCCTAAATCTTAGTTACTATTAAAAACTGAGTAGCTCCTTCTTTAATCACCTCTTTCTGCACATTACCATCTGCAGCTCTCAGCAAAACCAGTTGGTAATTAAACATTTTATATGGATGCCTTATTAGCCACCTTGTTGTATTGCTAAGAGTTAATCAACTCATAGTGAGTTAGCAGTCCAGTGCATATCCTGCAGCACCCCACCTGGACTCCTCTAATCACCTTGTTGTTGCTGTGTGCCACTGAATCAGTTCCGATTCGTAGTGACACTATATAACGTTTCCCAGAATGGCTATTGAGTTTGAACTGCCAACCTTGTAGTTACCAGTCCAGTGCTTATCTTACACCATTACACCAGGGCCACATCGTTGTTGTTGTTGTTGTTGCTGTTAAATGCCATTGAATCAGTTCTGACTCAGAGTGACCCTATATAGGGTTTCTAAGGAGTGGCTGGTGAGTTTGAACCACCAACAAGTTTTTATTTTTTCAGCTCCCAATAAAAATGTCCTCCCTGTCCTTCTAGTTCTTATTAAGTTTCTTAGATATTCTTCCAGGGTCTTCTCAGTACCTAGTCCCAAAGCCAATGTCACTTGTTTTAGGTTTTTGCTAAATCAGTACCCAATTTATAGTACCAATCTCTTTTGGGTTACGAATTCTATATACAAACCACTCTAAAATATAGCAATTTAAAACAATAACCTATTTTATTATTTCTCACAGTTCTGAGCTAAGGTGAGTGGTCTCCAATGGGATAACTCAAGCAGTTAGATGGTGGCTGGAACAGAAATTATCGCAAGATTTGACAAAGATAGTGAGACAATTTGGCCTCTGCCTCTTCATAAAAGCTCAGAGCTCTAGAGCAAGGTAGCTGAACTTGCTATATGACAGGTTAAGTATTCCAAAAGACTAAAAAGTGGAAACTACAAAACTTCAGATGGCTCAGTTTCTGAAAATAATATCAGCCCCACAGCGCTCTATTGTTCAAGGAAGTCACAGGACCAGTTTGAATTCAAAGGGAAAGTACACTCACCTTGATGGGGGAATGAAAAGGCCACTTTGCAAAAGACTATTTGGACCACCAAATTAAAATGTGCATGTTAAATATGTACAACTTATGGTGCATCAATTATACCTCAAAATTTTCACTTGTTTGATTTCAAAGAGCATATTTGATGAAAGACATGCAGCCATAATAACTACCTCAAAGAAAAAAAGGTATCATATCCCTGCTTAAAACCCACCAGTGGCTTTCTGTTACACTAAGATAAAAATAAAATCCTTAACATAACTTTCCATCATTGAGTCAATTCTGACTCATAACAACCCTGTACAGGGTTTCTGAAGCTTTAAACCTTTATGGGAACAGAAAGCCTCATCTTTCTCCCACAGAGCAGCTGTTGAGTTTAGAACTGCTAACTTTGTGGTTAGCACCCTCATGCTTATATATCAAGGGTACTGATATCATATGGCCCATGTATCTTCCTATAGCCCCATCTCAGTTTTTTAAGTACATCAGACTTCTCCCTGCCTCTGTGCCTTTGAACATGCTTCTTTGCCTTCTATCACCCTCACTACTTAAGTAGTTGGTCCAATTCATCCTTCAATTATCCACTGAAATAACTCCTACTCAGAGAAACTGTACAGAACACCAAATCAGATCTTCTTGTTTGGTATCTGATGACACCCAATATTTTTTTTCTCATAACACTTATTTTGGTTTGTAATTGCCATATCTAATACACATACTCATATTCATATCTGTATTTCATTTTAACATCTACGAAATCAAGATGCATATTACTAGTGACAACATTCTTAAATTTGATGAAATATAGTTTATATAATTTTACGTGGTAATTTGTTAACACCTCTCATACTATATTATAAACTCTATCAAAGTGTTTGCTTTGCTTACCTTTATATTCCCAGGCCCAACCTAGTTCTGCATGTTGTAAATGTAAAGCAAATAGTAGTAGAATAAATAAACTAATAGGAGTCCTGGTGTGGCGCTGTAGGTTAATGCACCAGACTGCAATGCCGTTTGAACTGCAAGGTTGGGAGTTCAAGTTCACCAGCTGCTCCTGGGAAACTCTATACAGGGTCACTATGGGTTGGAATTGACTCGACAGCATTTAACAACAACAACAAATAAACTAATGAGTGAAATATTAATCCTATGAACAAGAAACACCTGGACCTAACTAACTCTCACAGATGTCCCAGCTATATTGCTACTCCCAGAGCTCCCTAACATCATGCTGTGTTATGTAAGAGTCATGCTTCCGAGGGCTGTACTTTGCTGGGAATGCAAAGATCTCAAACCACAATTGTTATTGTTAAGTGCAGTCTAGTCGGTTCTACCTCATAGCAACCCTGTATAGGGTTTCTGAGGAGTGGTTGGTGGGTTTGAGGCATCAAGCTTGCAGTTAGGAGTCCACTGTTTTTCCTAAGCACTACACCAAGACTCCAAGCTACAGTTAGTTACTGCAAATATTTAAGTACATTAAAGAAAATATGAAGAGTTAGTAAATCTTAGGCTGGCTATAATATATCATGTTTCTAGCAAAGAATAGCAAATTCTTAGTATCTTTGATAAACAAGTGAAGTTGAATTGTAAGTTTGAAAAGTTAGAAAATTCAAAGCTCCTGGAACTAGTGTACCCAAACAGTAGACTATTTCAGACTCAGTACTTGGCCTTCCCTGACTTGTTTAAAGTTTTATCAGTAACTAGATACCCGACTAACATATTGGAAGGAATAACTAATGCACTAAACTTTGAAACTGAGATTACAATTTGGACTTTAAAGTAAATATGACAACACAAAATAATAATAAGGAGTCCTGCTGTGGCGCTGTGGGTTAATGCGCTAGACTGCAAAGTTGGTTTGAACTGCAAGGTTGGTGGTTCAAGCTCACTAGTCACTCCTTGGAAAACCTCTACAGGGTCGTTGTGGGTCGGAACCAACTCCATGGCACTTAACAACAACAATAATAATAAAGTGAAAATCATATTTTTGTCGTTGTTGTTGTGTGCTGTCAAGTCAGTTTCAACTTAAAATAACCCTGTATAGGGTTTCTAAGAAGCAGCTGGTAGGTTTGAACCTCCAGCCTTGCAGTTTGGTGGTCCAGTGCTTATCCTACAGTGCCACACCAGGACTCCCAAAATCATATAGTCAGGTTCAAAATTCAGTTGCACAAGAACAGAGCAAGGGTCATTTTTGTGTGAAAACGACAATCAAACCATAGTGTAATTAGCAAACAAGCAATTTTATAAATTTACATTCTAAAAAGCAAACAACTCATTTTTTTTCTCACTCTAATGATATTAGAAATCTCATTTTTAAAACTCTGAACTGTGGCAGTATAGGGTTTAAAAAAAATCCAATTACAACAAGTCAGTTTCATTATCTCCATGAGCAACATCCTTTTTAAAATGTTGTTGTTGATTTTTTTGCTAAATGTCCTCAGACCTAAGGCAAGGACAAGTTAATCACCCTGATTTTACTGTACATCAAAGAACCATTTAATGAATTATCTAGTAAATATGAGTATTCATTTTTAATATTTGTTTCAGGCTCTCTCAAAAAAATTAGTCTTCTGTATTTTACTGTTCATCCTCCCATCCACCAGTAACACCATACCAACATATATGCAGCTATGCTGATGCTGTTAAGTGACTTTGAATCAGTTCCAACCCATAGCAACCCTGTATAGGATTCCCAAGGAGTAGCTGGTGAGCTTGAACCGCTGACCTTGTGGTTCAAAAAGACTTTGCAGTCCAGCGCATTAACCCACAGTGCCACACCAGGACTCCATATGCAGGTATGTTGTTGTTGTTGTTAAGTGCCGTCAAGTTGGTTCTGACCCATAGCGACCCTGTACAGGGTTTCCGAGGGTGTAAATCTTTACGGGAGTAGAAAGCCTCATCTTTCTCCCACGGAGCGGCTGGTAGTTTCGAACCGCTGACCTTAAGGTTCGCAGCCCGATTTGTAACCACTACGCTACCAGAGCTCCTTTTAGATGCAGGTATACATGTATATAAATATGTATGGTGGTGGTGGTGTGCTGTGGTGTCAGTTCTGACTCATAGAGACCCTGCAAAGGGTTTCCAAGGCTGTAAATCTTTATGTATGTATATATGTTGTTGTTGTTAGGTGCCATTGAGTAGGTACCAACTTATAGCGACCCTATGCACAACAGAATGAAACACTGCCTGATCCTGGGCCAACCTAACAATTGCTGCCATTCCTGAATCCATTGATGCTGCCATTTTGCCAATCCATCTCCCTGGGGGTCTTCCTCTTTTTCTCTGACCTTCCACCTTACCATGGTGTTGGAGAAGAATATTGAAAGTGCCCTGGGCTGCCAAAAGAACCAATAGATCCGTTTTGGAAGAAATGCAGCCAGAGTGCTCCTTAGAGGCCAAGATGGCCAAACTTCGTCTCTCATACTTTGGACATATTGTCAGGAGGGAGCAGTCACTGGAGAAGGATATCATGTTTGGTAAGGTAGAGGGTCAAAGAAAAAGAGGAAGACCCCCAGTGAGATGGATTGGCCAAGTGGCAGCATCGATGGACTCAAGCATGGCAACAGTAGTGAGGTTGGCCCAGGATTGGACAATGTTTCCTTCTGCTGTGCATAAGGTCGCTATGGGTTGGTACCGACTCAATGGCACCTAACAACAACAACAACAAAAGCAACATAATTATAATCAAAACATAATGTTTTACATGATATTATCTTAGTTCGTTTAAATCACCACTCACAATACCACAGTCTCAGGAGTCAACTCAGTCAATTGGCATAACATAGCTCATAAAGATAATGTTCTACATCCTAGTTTGATGACATAGTGTCTGGGGTTTTAAAACCTTGTGACACAACAACATCCAAACTTGTAGTGTGTACCCATTCAACCTATCCTCAATGGTTTGATGATCAGAATTCGACTAGAGAAAGATGAAAAAACAGGAAAATAACAACAGAAACACATTGAAATTACAGCTATAGAATTGTACCTGCTCCTTTGTAGCTCCCTACTACTATTTGTTGTTGTTGTTAAGTGTCATCAAGTTGAGTCCAACTCATTGTAATCCTATGTACAACAGAAGGAAATGCCCAGTCCTGCAGCATCTTCACAAGTCCATTGCTACAGCCATGGTGTCTCATTGGGTCTTCCTCTTTTTCACTGACCCTCTACTTTACCAAGCATGAGATGTCCTTCTTTAGGGACTTGTCCCTCCTGACAACATGTCCAATGTATGAGAGATGAAGTCTTACTATCCTAGAGTCTAAGGAGGATTCTGGCTGTACTTCTTCCAACACAGATTTATTTGTTCTTCTGGTGGTCTGTGGTACTTTTAATATTCTTCTCTAACACCATAACTCAAATGCATCAATTCTTCTATGATCTTCCTTACTCATTGTCCAATTTTCACATACCCTACACTACTGTGAATGATATTTATATTGGTATATTTGAATTATAATGTTGGTAAAGAATACTGAATATACTGTGGACTGCCAGAAGAAGAAAGAAATATTTCTTGGAGGAAGTACAGTCAGAATGCTCCTTAGAAGGAGGATGGCAAATCTTCATCTTGTATAATTTGGAAAGACCAATTTCTAGAAAAGGACCTCATTTTGGTAAAGAAGAGGATCAGCAAAAAATAAAGAAAATATTCCATGAGATGAACTGATACAGTGGCTGCAATAATGGACTCAAATAGTGTGCAGCTGGTGCCAAGATCCCTTCTGTTACCAGGAGCGGCAGCCAACTCAACAGCAACTAACTACAACATATTTCACGCACTTGTATTAACTCTATGCTTTCTATGCAGTAACTTATTTACTCCTCAGAGCAACTCCATAACCCAAGAAGGAGGGGGCATCTATCCTTTTAGCTGTGATGCATACAAAGCTGTCTAAAATGGTTTTCACCTAATGGTATCATAGCAAGACTTAAATGTTTTTTCTTTTCTTTTTGTACTTTAATCCTTTTAACAATTTACTTTAGGATGAACATGCTACCATTTTTACAAAATCAACAATGATTTTTTTCAACATTTTAATGTGAATTAAGTGAAGGTTTATAGAGCAGATCATGAGTTTTACAGTCAACAAATCATATACTTTGCTTTATTACAATAATTGCAAGCTCCTCCAAGTACCAACAGTTAATAGTATTTACCTCTGTTCTCAGCTATTGCATTCCTCTTTGTGTCTCCTGCTACCTTCATCTTTCCTCTACTAACCTCCCTCTTGCTGAATATTGCCTGCCCATGTGTCTACCCTCTAGCCCATGAGTAATTTTCCCTCCCTGCTGCCCTGCATAGCCATCATAGATTGTTTCTTTTATCAAGAAAAACTTTTCTTAATTTTTACATTGGCCTCATACAATATTTGCCCTTTTGTGATTGATCAATTTCACTCAGCATAACGTCCTCCAGATTGACCCATGTTGTGAGGTGTTCCACAGATTCATCATGATTCTTCAGTGCTGCATAATATTCCATTATGTGTATGTACCCAAGTATATTTAACCTTTCTTCTGTTGATGGGCACTTGGGCTGTCTCCATCTTCCTGAGATGTCTCTTGTAGACAGCATATTGAAGGATCCTGTTTTCTTATCCATTCTGCTCTCTCTGTCTTCTGTCTTGTTGTTGTTGTTGTTAAGTGCCATCGAGTCGGGTCCGACCCATAGCGACCCTGTCTAGTACACTTAAATCATTTATATTCAGTGTAATTCTCAATAAGGGTAAACTGATTGCTGTCATTTTGCTGGGGGTTTTGTGTGTGTGTGTGTGTGTGTGTGTGTGTGTGTAATGCAGTTGCTTCCTTTGTCCCATAATTTTCTGCAGTGAGTTCATTTTGTCTGTGACTTTTCTTTTCATTTTCACTTCTGTTTTGTTCATGTCTATCTACTACATATTTCTGATTTTCCTTTTATATTTTGATATGAAGATGTATGTATTTCCTTTGAGGTTACCCTGTAATTTATTTAAAATTTTCTCCCTTAAAAACAGTGCTTTATCTTGTAATCTAATTGATTTCCTTACCATTTAGAAGTTGTGTATCTACATTATTCCCTCTTTTGCTTTGTAGCTGACTTCCTTACAAACTGGTATCTCTAGTTCATTATTTTCGGTCTGGTAGGCTTGTTGTACTTTGAATACTTCTATATCTGGTTTAAGTTCTGGGTGGTGTTGGTAATCGTGTATGTTAGTCTCCAATTGTTGTCTGCTGTCATTGGTTCTCAGCCCAAAGAATACCCTTTAGTATTTGTGTAAAGTTGGTCTCATTATTACAAATTCCATTAATTTCTGTTTATCTAGAAATATCCTAATTTTGCAGTTATATTTGAAGAACAGTTTTGTTGGGTACATGATTCTTGATTGATAATTTTTTTCCTTTCAGAGTTTGTATATGCTATCCCCTTACCTTCTTGCCTGCAAAGTTTCTGCTGAGAAATCAAAGCTTAGCCTTATTGATTCTGCTTTATATATAGCTTTTTGTTTTTCCTAGAGCTGCTCTCAGGATACTTTCTTTGTCTTTGGTTTTGGAAAGTTTGATTATTATATGTCTTGATGATTTTCTTTTGGGATCTATCCTGTCTGGGATTCATCAGCTTTTTGTATGCTTATCTTCTTGTCTTTCATGATGTTAGGGAAGTTTATTCCAGCAACTCTGACAATTTTCTCTGTGATTTTTATTGCAGTTTCCTGTTCTTGATTTCCTACCACTCGTAAGTTATTCTTCTTCATCATGTCCCACAAAACTCTTTCTTCGGATTTTTTCATGCTTTTTCCTGATTGTTTCTCTATCTTAACTAGAATTGAGAGATTTATCTTCAACTAACTCAGGCTTCTATGGCTTCAAATCTACTCTTTTGCCCATTCAATGTTCATGCCCCTGGTGGCACAGTAGTAAAGTGCTCAGCTGCTAACCAAAAGGTCTATGTTTCAAGCCTACTAGCCACTGTACAGCATATATACTGTACAGGCAAAATATGTAACAGCCTACTTTTGTAAAGATTACACCCTTGAAAATCCTGTGGGGCAGTTCTTCACTGTCTTAGAGTTTCACAATAAGTCAGAATCAACTCCATGACAGGCGCTGGGGTGGCAGATTACAGAAAATCAGCATATATGCTTTTCTACGCTGACTGAAACAGCTAGAAAAAAAATAAAATCATCTTATGGTTTTAGTCATCCAATCACTGATCTAATTTACTGCATTAGAGGCTTAAGACACAGTGCTAATAAAATATTATCAATACACTAAAAACAACTACTAAAGAGAAAGACAAATGAAAAGAGTATAATCCAATGTCATCAGCACTTCAGGGTTACGGTGGCCTCCATTACGGCCTTCCAGAACCACAAACATTATCTTCCTTCCTTATCTTTGTCCAAACACAAGAAAAAACAGTAAAGCTTGTATCATTTTTGAAGCATCAGTCCCTGAAATAATTTGGCAACCCAACTATGTAAACTGCTTCTTTAAACTTTTTTCTAGCTGTGGTGAAATTAACATGCAAATCACATATTCATAATGTGGAAAAAACATGGTCACACATTGGTTCCATCAGTCACACACCACATATATGCACAGTCAGAAAACTACATTCTCTCAAGGCAAGGTTTTTATGAATGCGTGAAGAGCTGAGAACGACAAAGCACCACCTAGTCCTCACCCACTTTCCATGGTTCATGTTCTCACGATGAGCATTAACCTACAAAGGCATAACAATAAAACTTTATTATCTGGGTAACTACCATGTTAATCCTTTAGTACACATAAAAATGCTCTTGAATTTTACTTGCAGGGTTGATCAGATTATCTGAGACTATATCATAGAAAAGGTACATTTTGATAGAGACAGTAGAGGCAGAGATGAGAGAGGAAGCATTAGCTAGTTGCTAGACTGATAAATACTAGAACAAAATTTGCCTACTTCACAAATTTGCTTGCATCCTTAAATCACTGTTTTAGTCATCCACTGCTGTTATAAAAGAAATATCACAAGTGGGTGGCTTTAACAAAAAGACATTTATTTTCTCACACTTTAGGAGTTTAGAAGTTCAAATTCAGGGTGCCAGTTCTAGGGGAAGTCTGTCTCTCTGTGTCTGCTCTGAAGGAAGGTCACTGTGTCTTTTAGCTTCTGCTCTTGGCCTATCTTCATGTGACTCAGCATCTCTTTTCTCCATTTCTCTTTGCTTGCTTGTCCTAATACGTTCTTACTATATTATATAAGAGATTGACTTAAAATACACCCTGCAGTAATCTGGTCTTAATAATACAGAAAAATCAACCCATTCCCAAATGGATTACAAGCACAAGCACAGAGGTTAGGATTTACAACACAATCCATAACATTAACATAATATCAAAATAGCCTCAAAGAGAGTCAACAGTAAAGCATCAGTCCCTAGGAGGCTGCATCAATCTTACCTCTAAAACTATATCCTGGAAGGTCAGCATTCACTAAATACATATTCATGGTAGTCCTAATATTCAATAGATAGCTTTCCCTTTCTAAGGTACCATAAAAAAGATCTGAGGGTCAGAAGAAGGTGACTATCCATCAAAGTGTGATCTTTTTGCAGATCCACTGTAAAAGAACTTCACAGCTAGAGGCTTGGAAACCATCTTTGTTGATAGCACCACACGTCTGTACCAAGCTGTTGGAATCAACCCTGTAAGAAATTAGAGGCATTAATCAGAAAAGTTAAAATAAAGGGTGGGAAGCCTCTCACTCCGATTTCAAAATTTACTACACAGCTACAAAAAAGCCTGGTACTGGTATAATGAAAGATACATTGATCAATGGAACAAAATTGAGAATCCAGAAATCAACCTATCCACAAACAGCCAACTGATTTTTTAAAAAGTACCTAAGTATATTGCATGGGGAGGAGATGGTCTCTTCAACAAATAGCTAGCAGAACTGGAAAGCAATACACAAAAGACTGAAACAAGACCTTTTCCTAATGCCTTATACAAAAACTAACTCAGCATGGATTAAAGACCTAAATGTGAATCCCAGAATTACAAAGGTCATCAAGGAAAAAATAGGGGGAAATGTGAGAACTATAATACAGGGCATACACAGACTACCAAACATTTTGAAACTTACACAAACAAAAACAGACAAAATAGATCAATGGGACATACTAAAAATTAAAGACTTATGTGTATCAAAAGACTTCATCAAAAGAGTTAAAATGGAGCCCACAGAATGGGGAAAAAAATGTTTTGCAATGACACATCAGACAAGGGACTAATTTCCAAAATATATAGGAATCTACAACACCTCTACAAGAAAAGGACAAATAACCCAATTAAAAAATGGACACAGGACATGAATAGACACTTCACCATGGAGGAGATCTGGGCATCCAACAAACATATGAAGAAATGTTCATGATCACTAACCATTAGACAGATGCAAATAAAAACAACAATGAGATATCATCTCACACCAGCAATAACAGCAAAGATCAAAAAAGTAGAGGACAATAAATGTTGGCGAGGATGTGGATAGACTGGGACCCTGCTACATTGTTGGTGGGATTGCAAAATGGTCCAACTACTCTGAAAAAAATATGGCGCTTCCTCAGAAGGTTGGAAATAGAGATACCTTAAGATCCAGCAATTCCTCTACTTGGTATTTA
>NW_006408846.1:1737248-1738987 GCF_000296735.1 Chrysochloris asiatica
AGGGTATGGAATAGACACAGGATAGTTTTGTGATGAGGGCAGGGCCATACACTAGAAGGGGAAGGGGAAAGGAAAAATAAGGCAGATGGGAGAATAGTTAGGCAGGTTTACATGGATTAAATGGGACAGTGGTAAATAACGATTAAAGCACAAACATGGAACAACAGGGCTCGTGAATACAAAGACTGAGTCATGGTTTGAATGGGTAAAAGTGGGAAAATGATGTTAAGATGCTTGGCTGTCCACTGAATCTTGGTTTCCCTTGCTTACTATTGTAAAATAGACACTAGAAGGGGAGAGAGAGAAATAGTCAGAAACATCACCAGAGAAAGCTTGTAAGTCCGTCTTTAGCCTATAACTGTTTGGAATAACTAAAATGGGCTAGAACTTGCCCAGTGAAGGAGGCTCCCTGCAGAGCTTTTGCTTTGCACAAGACCATAAGTGGAATCCTGATCCTCATCCAGAATCTTCTGAGGTGGGACAATCCCATGTGAAAGGACAAGCAGACCAGTCTGGAGCAGCTAGAAGAAATGAAGATACTTCTTGAAAGAAAGACCAGCAGAAAAAAACAACAACAGCAGCAGCCCAATTGACTACTGCAAGAACAAGCAAGATGTTCCCCAGGGAGCCATCAAGCAAGTGGTCAGGTCTCCTCAAGGCAAATCCCCTTCCAAGACTGAAACTCATATGGAATACACTAGCAGGCATATGATCCTGCTGCTGACCACATTGGTCAACGATAAGGGGAAGAGGGGGAAAAACAGCAATGAAGTTGTAAACTAAGTCCGACCACATTCAATAGACTCCTGTTAACCTGGATTGAGACCTGGTTAAGCAACACTATGACGAGACCTGGGAACTCCTGGGCCCAGGGGCAGGGACATGGCCTCAGAGGACTAGAACAGAGTGTGAAGCATCCAGCTGACATAAAGAGAGGGGTTGCACAAGAACACCAAGACTTGCAGATAGTACCCATTTGACCTGGTATCAATGGCTGCATGATCAGAACACGGCTAGAGGAAGAAAGAAGAGAGGGGGAAATAAAGGAGTAACCCACTATAAATGGATGAACTTGACCTATGCTTGTGGATGCAGTATGACAAAGGGGCGGACACATCTCTACCATGAGGATCATTCCCACCCACAGGGTCGACAGGGAGGGGGATCTTAGACATTGGCTACCCAAAATAGGGGGACTACAAAGGCAAGAAGTGACTGACTTACAAGCTTTCAATAGAGAACCTAGCTCCAGAGGATACAGAGAAAGGTAGAACCTCCACTGAATTGTTTCCAACCTGTCTGGATGGGGTTAATAAAAGATGAGGGGGAAAGGACTCCTGTGATTCAAAAGGGAATGATTGCTATCAGGTCTGACAGTGAGTGTTGGAAAGGTAAATGTAAATGTTTGATAACAAAAGGAGGGGAGCAGTTGATTTTAATTACAGTCCAGGAGCGGAGATCCCTGGAACCATCAAGGGAGAAAAGACCGCGTCCAGAAAGGCAGTGACACTAGGATGGAGGCAGAGGCAGTGATGTGGACAGAAGGAGCAGCTGGGGACTCTGGACTCAAAGAGGGAGAGGGGTTGTGTGCTGGCAACTGGGGGGCAAAATTGTGGAGTGTGCCCTTTGGGTGTTTGATGATGCATGCAGGGGATTATGATCATTGCAGTGAAACAAAGTACGATAGGATGAATGTAAAGATAATGTCCATCCATGTAAACTAACACATAATTCACAAT
>NW_006408846.1:1740862-1741941 GCF_000296735.1 Chrysochloris asiatica
AGAAAACATCAAGAGAAGATGGAAGGATTACACAGAGTCACAGCAAATTATTGAATGATGAAGAAAACATCAAGAGAAGATGGAAGGATTACACAAGGAAATGGTTAATGTCCAACCATTTCAAGAGGTAGTGTATGATCAAGAGCCAATGATACTGAGGTAGGAAGTCCAAAGTGCATTGAAGGAAATGGCAAAGAACAAGGCACCAGGAATTAATGGAATACAAATTGAAATCTTTCAAGAAAGTGAGGCAGCACAAGAGGCATTCACTCATCTCTGTCAAGAAATTTGGAAGACAACTATCAGGGTGACTGATTGGAAGAGATCCCTATTTGTACCCATTCCAAAGAGAGGTGACCCAACAGAATACGGAAATCATCGAACAATCTCTTTGATATCCCATGCAAGTAAAGTTTTGCTAAAGGTAATACAGAAATGGCTAAAATCATACATTGACAGAGAACTTCCAGACATTCAAGCTGGATTCAGAAGAGGCCGTGGAACGAGAGATATCATTGCTGATGTCCTATGGATCTTGGCGGAAAGCAGAAAATATAAGAAAGATGCTTACCTGTGCTTATTGACAATGAAAAGGCTTTTGATTGTGTGGGTCATGACAAGCTATGGACAACATTGCGAAGTATGAGTATTCCGGAACACTTAATTATGCTTATGAGGAATCTGTACCTGGACCAAAAAGCAGTTGTTCGAACAGAGCATGGGAACACTGAATATTTTAAAATTAAGAAAGGTGTGTGACAAGGTTGTATTCTTTCACCATACTTATGCAACCTTTATGCTGAGCAAACAATCTAATAAACTGGGTTCATGAAGAAAAACGTGACATCAGGATTGGAGGAAGACTCATTACAACCTGCGATGTGCAGATGATACAACCTTGCTTGCTGAAAGTGAAGAGGACTTAAAACATTTACTGCTGAACATCAAAGAGCACAGCTTTCAGTATGGATTTCATCTCAATGTCAGGAAAACAAAAATCCTCACCACTACATCAATAAACAACATTCTTATCAATGGAGAAAAGATTGAAGTTGTCAAGGACTTCATTCTTCTTGGAT
>NW_006408846.1:1743751-1745048 GCF_000296735.1 Chrysochloris asiatica
CATAAGGTCGCTATGGGTCGGTACCAACTCAATGGCACCTAACAACAACAACAACATAGATCAGGAACTATTCTAAAGTACAATTATGTCAGCAATAGGATAATATCCATATACCTACAAGGAAGACCAGTTAATATGGCTATTATTCAAATTTACAAACAAATCACTAATGTCAAAGATGAGGATATTGACATTTTTAACCAACTCCTGTAGTCTGAAATTGATCAAATATGTAACCAAGATCCATTTATAATTACTGGTGATTCAAATGTGAAAGTTAGAAAACAAGAAGAATCAGCAGCTGGAAAGCAGGGCCTTGGTGACAGAAAGGAAGCTGGAAATAGCATAACACAAATTTGCAAAACCAATGACTTATTCATTGCAAATATCTTTTTTCAACAACTGTATATGTGGACCTTGATGTATAAAATACACAGAAATCAAATCAACTACATCTGTGGAAAAACATGAAGTAGAAACTCAACATTATCGGTCATTAACAAGGTCAGGGGTTGACTGCCAAACAGACCATCAATTGCTCATATGCAAATTCCATTTGAAGCAGAAAAAAATTAAAACAGTTCCATGAGAGCTAAAAAATTCAAGTATATATTACACACTTGGATTTCGAGACCATCTCAAGAATATATTTGATGCATTGAGCACTAATGATCAAAGACCAGACAAGTTGTTGGATGATATTCAAAGACATCATACATCTACAACTGGACTTTTGCTTATGGATGCAGATGCTCAAAATTCCAACCAGATGGAAGATTCTTCATATCAAGGAACATAATTGTCTCCTCAGTATGCAGGGTTAATATTTTTGTTTCAGTTGCTGTTAGATGCCATCGAGTCTGTATCCACTCATAACGACTCTATGCATAACAGAAGAAAACACTGCCAGATCCTGCACCAACCTCACAATCATTGCTACACTTGAGCCTATCGTTTCCACCACTATGCCACTGCATCTTGTTGGGGGTCTTCTTCTTTTTCTCCAACCCTCCACTTTACCAAACATGATATCCTTCTCCAGTGACTGGTCCCTCCTGATACTATGCTCAAAGTATGAGAGATGAAGTCTGGCCATCCTGGCTTCCAAGGAGTACTCTGGCTATATTTCTTCCAACACAGACCTGTTTGTTCTTTTGGCAGCCCATGGTACTTTCAATATTCTCCTCCAACACCATGAATCAAATGCATCAATTCTTTACCGTCTTCGTTATTCACTGTCCAACTTTTGCATGCATAGGAGGTTACTGAAAATACCATGGCTTGGGTCAAGTTCACC
>NW_006408846.1:1745983-1752818 GCF_000296735.1 Chrysochloris asiatica
TCCAGTCAGTTGGCCAGAAAGTTGTCTTCCAAATTTCTTGGCATAGTTGAGTGAGTGCCACATCAGTTTGTTGAGATATTTCAATTTGTATTCCATACAATGGGGTTAATAAGGATGGGCAATTTAGACACTGGCTATCAAAATGGGGGGCTAAAAAGGCATGAAGTATCTAGCTTACAAGATTTCATGGGTGTGCTTAGTTTCAGAATGAGGGAGGTCAGGTAGAATCCCACTGAGTAGTTTTCCTTTTTTCGAGATGAGTCTGGTGGAAGAGGGTAGGGGAAGATACTGAGAGGGTTTATGATACAATTGTGAGTAACTGTAATTGTCAAATCTGTAATTGTAGAAAATGTGTAACTAAAAGGGGAAGAGTAGTGAATCTGTCATTTCATGAGAAGATGATCCCAGGACTATGAGGAATTGAGAGAATGAGTGAAGCATGAGTCCCTACCTAGAAAAGTGGCAACAGCAGAGATGGTGGCAGAGATGGCAGCATGGAGCCACAGAGTAGCCACAGGCTCTAGACCCACAGACTAAGTTAGAGTATGTGCATGTGGGCAGGAGATTGGCTTCCCGAATGTACCTTTTGGACATTTAAGTGTATATATATTTTTTTGTTTTGTGTGGGTTTATCAAATATTTTTACTTTGTTCATTTGTGAAATATAAGATGTAAATGGGGAACCTCAGGGAGGAAAAAGGATAATTGTTGTTGTTTGTAGGGAATCGTAATCACTGAGATGAAACAAAGTGTATAATTTGTCTAATTTGAAGCTGATGATCTTCTCTGTACACCTTCACAGATTCACAATAAATTAAAAAAAAAGCAAAAACATCATATATGAAGATACCAAAAGGTCATTAAAAAAACAGCAAAGAAAAAAAAAAGATCAGAATAGATGTCAGAAGAGACTCTGAAACTTGCTGTTGAACTTAGGAGTAGCTAAAGCGAAAGGAAGAAATGATGAACAAAAGATTTCAAAGGACAGCTCGAGAAGAAACAAAGTAAAGTATTTTACTGAAATGTGCAAAGACCTTGAGTTAGAAAACCAAAAGGGAAGAATATGCTCAGCATTTTTCAATATGAAAGAACTAAGGAAAAATTCAAGCCTAGAACTGTAATATTGAGGAATACTATGGGTAAAATGGACTGCTGGTATGGTAATGTGGGTTAATGTGTTGGACTGCAAAGTTGCCTTAAACTGCAGGATCAGCAGTTCAAGCTTACCAGCCATTCTTGGGAAACTCTATGAAGGGTCAATAGGAGTTGGAACCAACTCGATGGCACTTAACCACAACATGGGTAAAATATTGAAAAATACAGGAAACATCAAAAGAATATTCAATAAGAACACATAGTCATTGTACCAGGAAGCAAATCATAAAAAACTGATAGCATCAAAGGAAGCAGTCAAGGCTACCCTAAGGCACTGGTAAAAAACAAGTCTCCAGAAACAAACAGAATACAAATTGAAATATTTCAGCAAGTAGACCAACACTGTAGGTGCTCACTCTTCTATGGCAGGAAATTTGGAAGACATCTATGTGGTTAACTAACTGGAAAAGATCCATGTCTGTACCCATTCCAAAGAAAGATGATGCAACAGAATGCAGAAATTATGGAACAATATAATTAATATCACATGTTGTTGTTAAGTGCCATGGAATCAGTTCCAACTTACAGCAACCATATATAGGCTTTCCAAGGAGCACTGGTAAGTTTGAACTGCCAACCTTGAAGTTAGCAGTCCAGTGCTTAACCTACAGTGTCACACAGGTAAAACACTGCTGAAGATAACTCAAAAATAGTTGTAGCCATCCATTCACAGGAAACTGCCAGAAATTCAAGGCAAATTCATAAGAGGATATGAACCAACAAATATCATTGCTGATAATATGCATCTGAACTGAAAGTAGAAAACACCAAAAAGAAGTTTATCAAAGAAAACATAAAAAAGTGTTTCACTGAATATGCAGAGATATTTGACTGTGTGGATAATAACAAAATTTAGATAACATTGTAGAGAATGGATATATTTCAGAACTCTTAGTTGTACTCATGAGGAACCTATATATAGAACAAGAGATAGCTGTTTGTGGATACTGCATGGTTTTAAATCAGGAAAGGAATGCATCAGGGTTGTATCCTTTCACCAGATTTATTCAATTTGCAAACTGCGAAAATAATCCAAGAAACAGGATTATACGAAGAATGTGGCATCAGGATTGGAAGAAGACTTATTAACAACCTGAGATATGCAGATGATACAACCTTGCTTGCTGAAAGAAATGAGAACCGAAGCACTTCAATATGGATTACAACTGTACATAAAAAATAAAAATAAAAATAAATCCTCACAACTGGTTCAATAAGCATCATCATGATAAATGGAAAAAAGAATGAAGCTATCAGGATTTCATTTTACTTGGATCCATGATCAGCACTCATGAAAGCAGCAGTCAGGAAATCAAACAATGTCTTGCATTAGGCAAATCTGCTGCAAAGACCTCTTTAAAGAGCTAAAAAGCAAAGATGTCACTTTGAAGACTACGGTGCACTTGAAAGAAGCCATTTTCAATCACCTATATGCATGTGACTGCATTGGGCAAATATGGTGCAAAATGGTTTTTTTAAGTGTCAGACTGAATGGTTTCAGGAAAGGTATACATCAGGATTGTATTCTTCCACCAGACTTATTCAATCTGTATGCTGAGCAAATAATCTAAGAAATAATATTATATGAGGAAGAACATGGTATCAGGATTGGAGGAAGATTCATTAACAACCAAAAATATGCAGAAGGCACAACCTCACTTGCTGGAAGCAAAGAGGACTTAAAATACTGATGAAAATCAAAGACTACAGTCCTTCAGTGTGTATTGCATCTCAGTGTAAAGAAAAAAGAAAAAAAAAAAAATCCTTACAAATGGACCAATAAATAACATCATAATAAACAAAGACTTTATTTTGCTTGGGTCCAAAATCAACATTAATGGAAGCAGTAGTCAAGAAATCAAATGATGTATTGAATTAAGCATATCTGTTGAAAAATACCTCTTCAAAATGTTAAAAAGATGTCACTTTGAAGACTAAGGTGCAACTGACCCAAGTTATGGTATTTCCACTTGCTTCTTATACATGTCAAAGTGGGACAATGAATAAGCAAAACCATAGATGAATCCATGAATTCGAATTATAGTTTTGGAGAAGAATATTTAAAGTACTATGGGGTGCCACAAGAATAAACAAATCTATCTTGGAAGAAGTACAGTCAGGATGCTCCTTAGAAGGGAAGATTGTGAGACTTCATCTCTTGTATCTTGGACATGCTGTCAGAAAGGACCAGTCTCAGAGAAGGGCATCATGCTTAGCAAAATGGAGAGTCAGCAAAAAAAAAAAATCCCCCCACCCCAATCAGTTGGATTGACACAGTGGCAGCAATAGGCTCAAACATAACAATTGTAAAGATGCCACAGGACCGGGCAGTATTTCCGTCCGTAGCACACAGGGTCACTATGACTAGCTGGCCCCTAACAACAAAAGCATGTGAAAGCTGGACAATGCATAAGAAAGAATGAAGAGGAATTGATGCATTTGAATTATGGTGTTGGTGAAGAATATTAAAATATACCATGGATGGCTGCCAAAAGAATGAGCAAATTGTGTGAGAAGAAATATAGCCAGAATGCTCCTTAGAAGCAAGGATATGAGACATTGTTTCACATACTTTACACATAGTATCAGAAGGAACTAATCCCTACAAAAGGACATCCTACTTGGCAAAGTAGAGAGTTAAGAAAACCCTCACAAAATAAAGGAAGTACCTACAAGAATGGGCTCAAGAGCAGCTGAAGACTCTAGACTAATTGAAAGAGAGGGACTGAGTACTGGAGGCCAGGAGGCAGGCTTGCAGAATGTACCCTTTGGTGGTGTAAATTATTATATATTCCTGAGTGTTTTTGTATACATCTCCCCATCCCACCCTCAAAAAAAAAAGAAAAACAGAGGGACTGGAAGTAAATACTGTTGAATGATGATGCACAGAGGAGATTGTAATCATTGCAATGCAACGATGGTGTAAAGCTGATGTTCTCCCATGTAAACTATCACTCAGTTCACAATAAAACAAAACAAAAAAAGAAGAAAAACAAACAAACAAAAAAAGAATGGGCTTCAACGCAGCAACAACTGTGAAAATGATGCAGGACCAAGCAATGTTTTTTGCTGTAAATGAAATCACCTCAAACAACAATCAGTCCTTCATTTCTTTCAGTGACCAGAACAGTAGAACATCTCTCTTTAAAATGTTGTCCTCATTCTTTCTTCCTTTCCTGTCTATTACCTTCCTTACTCCCTGGTCCCTATTCTTCTTCTCACCCTTTCCTCTCCTGTTCATCTGCTATCCTTGATCTATTTTCCCAGACAAGAGTTTTCCTCCCCTTTTTCTCTCTGTTTCTACTCTTTTGAAGCCCCTTACCTTGAGAAGTTTAGAGCTGATCCATCTTCCCACCTCCAACCAGAATTGCACCGCAGACCAACCCAGTGAAAGTCATCACTGAAGAAATTTTTGAGGAGGTTCTAAGGGAGAAATTGAAGATGATGAAAACAGGGTAAGAAAGATATAGAAAACCAAAAAAGAAACCAATTTGTCCTTCCTTACACCCTTCCACATGATCATCTACTGCAAATAACTAATCCTTTGTAATTTCAAATTATAGAGATTTGTTTATTGCTCTTCCTAGAATTGAAGAGCTGCTTCCTAGAATTGAATCTGAAGTCTATAATTGCATTTCTGTAATTTGACAGATAATATTATATTTCAACCATCTGTTCCAACTTCCTCGATGATTAGATGGAGCAACTGTTAGGTATTCAAATAATTTCAAAGACACTACGTATTGCTAAGGAAGCAGTCCTCCCTGAATTCGTACATTATGATTGAAACTGTGGCAATAGACTTTACTTTTTTCCACTAAACTCCCACTTTCCAATTCTAACAAATCTTGTATATGACACGAAAAAAAAATAGTTCTTAAGAAAACAAGTCTAAGATAAAGTTAAATTGAGCACACCTTTCATATGTTCCATGTTACCCATTAGTAAAGAGATCAAAGACTCTTTGCCTTGCAGGATCTGACGTTCAAAGGAAGGAGCTTACATCTTAAGGGAATTGCCTTTATAAAGGAAACTTTCTACATTATAGTCTTTATCCCCTATTAAGTACCTAAATGTGTATGTTGGGCATGGGGAGGTAGACCAAAGAATAAAGGATGGATAAAACAGATGAAATGACATTCTAATTTTCCAGTATAGCTTGAAACTTTTCATATATTTCTTATATAAGCTTGTAACTTGCTTAAAGCAAATCTTCAAATTAAGGGAAAAAATTAGTGTTTCTTCATTTCTCTACTGGAATTATAAGCAGAATATTTCATTTCTTGTTTCTCTCATTTCAAGGGGGGAAATGGCAGGTCATAAAGCAAAGAAATGGAAAAAGATTTGTTTAAAAACCTCTGAAGATCTGGAATTAGATAAGACCCATTTACAAACCTAAATCCTGCCCTCAGTAGACCCCTATCATTCTCAGCCACTTGATCACTCCAATTTACTACTTCCCTCTGGGGAGGTTACATATTAAAATTTCCTACTGTATCAATTTCATTTTTAAAACTTCTGCATTGCTTAGTCACTTCTTTTTGTTTTGATATAGTCCTAACATAGAATATATTTGGCACATTTTTGTTGTTGTTGTTTTGGTTAACTCCTGGGATAAGAGAAACAGAAACCAAAACAAACCAAACTTACTACTGATTATAACTCACATTGTCCCTAAAGGATAAAAGAAGGTTTCTGAGACTGTAAATCTTTATGGGAGCAGACAATCTCGTCTTTCTTCTGCAGAGCTGCTGGTGGGTTTAAACCTGCAACCTAACAGTCCAGTGCTCAGCACACTGCACCACTAAGAAGGGCAGAGAGTTGACTGAAGATTTCTGCACCACACTTCCCACATGGAAGAGACTTTCAAAACCAAAGGGCCCAAGTTCTGTGTGATGCATAGATGATATACATATATATTTATGATATATTTACAAATACCTATAGAAACAGAACTAAAAGTATAAGCAAAGGTCTTAACTCTGAACACTTATCTCCCAAAGACAGTGTGACGTACAGTGCTTGAGGTGCTATCAAATGTGAGATTTTGCAATGTTTGTTTGCATTTTAGAGAAAAAAATAGTATTTAAAAGCAAAGTAAAGACAAAACCCAAGTTCTGGAAAAAGATGGCGGATCGGGTGGAAGTGCAGTGACGAGCTCTGCCGAGAACAACACAGAATACAGGACCAAGAAGGCTCAGGGAATGGTCCCAGTACTCTGAACCACATATAAAGGAATATTTAGAAGGTTGGAAGACTTACAGCTGGGGAGTTTGTGGCAGAAGCAAGAAATCCATTGCTTCCTGGTTTGGGATGCTCAGCTGCTCCAGGAGCCGCCGTTTTGTGTGGGGCCAAGCGGGGAAAGGATCAGAGCAGCCACGGACACCTGACAGAGCCGCAGAGATAGAGGTGTGGGCATTCCTTTTTTTTGGTATCTTTTCGTTGGTCCCTTGCTGTCTGCGTACATCCATTCTGGTGACTATAGGGGTGCCTGAGCTGCTGGATACTTCAGCCTCACCCTCGGAGGGTTCTACTACGCATGTGCATAGATCTCCTCGAAATTTAAAGAGACAGTATCAACTTAAAACCAAACAGCTGACAGATACTCGGCCTAAGAGCAGGCCTTGAACTTTTCTTGTTTGCTTTTTGTTCCTGTGTTTATTTAACACAGGAAAGAGAA
>NW_006408846.1:1765762-1769163 GCF_000296735.1 Chrysochloris asiatica
GTCATCATCACCAGCTTAAGTGGTTACTGCATAAATTTGAATGATAGTGGTATTAACTGGTCTTCCTTGTAGGAGTATGGATATCCTATTACAGACAGCATTGTACTTCAAGATAGATCTTGAAATGTTCCTTTTAATAATGAATGTGATGCCATTCCTCTTCAATTTGTTGTTTCCAGCATAGTAAACCATATGATTGTCTTATTTAAAATGGCCAATACCAATCCATTTCCGCTCACAAATGCCTAGAATATTGATACTTATGTGTTCCATTTCATTTCTGAGAATTTCCAATTTTCCTAGATTCATACTTCATCTTTCCAAGTTCTCATTATAAATGGATATTTGCATCTGTTTCTCCTCATTTTAAGTTACACCCCATCAGTAGATGAAGGTCCTAAAAGCTTTATTCCATTTGCATCATGATCAACTCTAATATGAGGAGGCAGCTCTTCCCCAGTTGTATTTTGAGTGTCTTCCGGCCCAAGCGGCTCATCTTCCAGCACTATATCTAACAATATCCTGCTGTTATTCATAATATTTTCATCTTCTGGTACTATATTTTATAATGTTCTGTTGTTAATCATACATTTTTAGTGGCTAAAAATTCAGAAGTAGTCTACCTCGCTTCTTCCTGCTTTGTCTTAGTTTGGAAGCTCCACTGAAACCCATCCATTATGGGTGACCCTCTTGGTATTTAAAATACCAGTGGCATAAGCTTCCAGCATCACAGTAACACTGAAGCCACCACAGTGCAACAAACTGTCAGATGAGTGCTAGAAAAAGTTGGTAAAACTCTTCAATTTCTTCATCACTGGCTTTGGTGGTTAGTGCATAAATTTTAATAATAGTGGTATTAATTGATCTTCCTTGTAGGTGCATGGGTATTATCTGATCACAGAAGTATGGTACTTCAAGATGGGTCTTGAAAGGCTCTTCTTGATGATGATTGTGACCATTCCTCTTCAGTTTGTCATTCCCAGCATAGTAAATCACGTGATTATCTGACTCAAAATGAACAGTGCCAGTCCATTTCAGCTCACTAAGCCTAGCATATCAATCTTTATGTGTTACACTTCATTTTTAATAACTTTCAAGTCTTCTCAATTCATACTTTATACATTCTATGTTCTGATTATTAATAGATGTGTACAGGTGTTTCTTCCCATTTTGAGTTGTTCCATATTAGCCAGAAAGGTCTGGAAAGCTTTGCTCCATTCAGGTCATTAAGGTCTACTTTACGGAGGCAGCTCTTCCCTGGTTGCATTTTGAGTACCCTCCAACCATCTGCTTTAACTACTTTGCCACCAATGCTATTGACTTCTGTCAGCTCTCATCCCCAGAAACAGTTATAACAGAGTGAAAACGTGAATTGTTGCAACAAGGCCAAGAAAGCAAAGCTGCTATTATCAAAAAATAAAACTCATTCCTAGCAAGTCAAATTATGACTCACAGCTCACAGCAACCGTACACTATTATCAGAGGTCATAAAATTATTAAGCTTTCATGTGTTACCAAATAGACCTCAATGCATTTTGCTATTTCCTTAGATAAGACAAAAAGGAAAAACAAAGCATGGAAGTGGGCCGATATGGAATTTAAATTCTATTCAGAATTTTAAAGAAATGTATATCTCTTTGGCATAAAGCCAGAATCAAGATGCTTTCAAGCAAACTGATGCAGCACACATCTATGCCAAGAAATTTAGAAGAAAATTATCTGGCCAACTGACTAAAAGAGATCCATATTTATCCCCATTTTAAAGAGAGACGACCCAACAGAACGTGGGAACCATCAGACAATATCATTAATATTACATGCAAGTAAAATTTTGCTAAAGATAACTTTTAAATGACTGCAGCTGTACATTGAAAGGGACCTTCCAGAGGTTCAAGCTGGATTTAGATGAGGACGTGGAGCAAGGAATATCATTACTGACATCAGATGGATCTTGACTGAAAGCAGAGAATACCAGAAAGATGTTTACCTGTGCTTTACTGACACAAAGGCTTTGACTGTATGGATCATGGCAAGCTATGAACAACATTGTGGAGAATGAGTATTCTGGAACACTTAATTGTGCTCATGAGCATCCTGTACATAGATGAAGAGGCAATAGTTCAAACAGAACAAGAGGGCACTGAATGGTTTAAAATCAGGAAAGGTGTGTCAGAGTTATATTCTTTCACCATACTTATTCAATCTCTACTCTGAGCAAATAATCTGAGAAGCTGGACTATATGAAGACTGCAGCATCAGGATTGGAGGAAGCTTCATTAACATCCTGCAATATGCAAATGATACAACCTTGCTTGCTGAAAGTGAAGAGGACTTAAAATAGTTACTGATGAAGATCAAAGACCACAGCCTTCAGTATTGGTTGCAACTCAATGCAAAGAAAACAAAAATACTCACCACTGGACCAATAAATAACACATGATAAACGGAGAAAAGATTGAAGCTGTCAAGACAACACAATCAATCAACTTGAATTTATAGATTTATACAGAGCACTGAACCTAACAGCACAATACATACTCTTTTCCAGTGCACATGGAACATTCTGCAGAATAGACCATATGTTAGGCCACAAAGTAAGTATCACTAAATCTAAAAACATAAAAATACTACAAACCATCTTCTCAAATCACAACGCTATGAACTAGAAATCAATAATAGCAAGATCAAGAAAATAAAATCGGATACATGGAAACTGAATAACATCCAGCTTAAAAGCCACTGGATAAGAGAACAAATAAAAAACTAAATACAAAGATTTCTTGATGCAAATGAGAATTAAAAAACAACAAAAGCAGTGCTTAGAGGACAATTGGTAGCAGTAAGTGTACACATCTAAAATCAAAATCAACACATTAATATAACACCACCAACAATTAGAAAAAGACCAGCAAAGTAATCCTACAGTCACCAGAAGAAAATAAATATTAAGATTAGAGCAGAAATAAATGAATTAGAAAACAGAAAGAAAAAAAAAATCTAACAAAAGAAAAAAGGGAGAAGACACAAATAACATGCATAAGAAACATATGGGTGTGTCACAACAAAACAAATGCAAATAAAAAGGATAATAAATACTATGAAGACTTGTACTCCAGTAAATTCGAACATTTGGAAGAAAAGCACAACCTACCTAAACTAACACAAAGTGAGCAGAATACTTGAACAGACCTATAACAAAAGAAGAAGTTGACCAGATCATTTAAAAACTCCCAACAACAACAAAAAGTCCAGGCCTAGATGGCTTTACTGGTAAATTTTAACCGAACATTCAGAGAAGAGTTCAAACCAATTTTGCTAAAACTATTCCAAAACACAGTATCCAGTCCCTGGATAAGGACATCATGCTTGGTAAAATGGAGGGTCAGCAAAAAAAGAGGGAA
>NW_006408846.1:1769808-1784492 GCF_000296735.1 Chrysochloris asiatica
ATGCTAATATAATTGTATTCTCAGTAAACTGTTCTTCATGAGACCTGATTCCATCTAAAACAGAAAACAAAAAGCAATATCCAAACACAAAACTCAGTACGGCACTAAAAACCAAGCCAGGATTTATCATTTTATTTCTGTATGTGTTTTATGGTTGAGTTAGAATCTGGTTGATTTTTGTACCAGGTGACCTCGCAATTTTGTACTCTTTATGTTACCTTGAGTTATGTTCTAGGACTAACAGACAGTTCTCCTTGAAGTCACTACGGGGTGGACAGGAAGGATCTAGGAAGGGCAGCCCTATCAGTTAAGCCCTGCATGGTGTTTACTATCATACACACACACATACAAAGAAACACATACACATAATTTACTTCCTCTACTGTTCATCATTGGAGTCCTAGTGTGGTGCAATGGATTAATGTGCTGGACTACAAAGTCCGTTTGAACAGCAAGATCAGCAGTTCAAGCTAACCAGACGCTCTTTGGAAACCCTACACAGGGTTGCTATGGTTTGGAACCAACTTGACAGCACTTAACAACAACACCAAAGACAACTATCCATCATCATACTTCCCTGGTCCCCAGCCTTGAATGTATTGGATTCCACTGGAGATAAAACAAACCAAAAGGTGAAAAATTAAGAAAAAGACATTAAAGTCCTTGTCACAGATAGTCCCTTTGTCCTATAACATCACTCTTTCTCTCCTCCCAAGTCCCACTGGTTGGGAGATCTGCTGTCTCCTTGTTGGATCTCCTTGTATGTTCCTGGACTGGTTTCTTCTTTTCATTAGATGAGAATTGGAGATCTAATCCCTTTCTAATGCATGATTTGTCTTGAAAAGCATTCACTAGCAAACAACTCTACATGTTCTAAACATCTGTACTTACCATTTCTTGACGGTCCCGAAGAATAAGGAGATGCGAGTCTTTGGCTAAGCAGAATTCCAGACTAGAATTCCAGTCCTTTTTTTCCACTGAGAAGTAATAACAATAGTCACCATACCTCATCCAGAGGTCTGGGCACCTAGGACAACTGGCACAAGTAGAACAGCTGGAGCCTAGGAGGAAAGTGGACCTGGTTCACATTTTTGTAAACTACTCAGTCTTGGGAATTAAATGGGAGATAAAAGTGAATATGGCACTGCCTGTGTCTTCCTTGTCCTACCACCTTGGGATTTAGAATTAGAGAAATAAACAACAATGTATAGTCGCATACTGAACATTTCACAATGTTCAACTCCATCACTATTACTATAATTGCACTAAGCAAGGGTGGATTCTGACTAAGAAAGTACGGAAGGAAATGTGGCACAATCTAGCTGAGGATTATGAAAAAAGTACACTACTCATGCTAGAGATTTTGATGTACATGTACATATTCAGATCAGATCAAATAACTAAGGTTTTGTTTTGGGGTGGCTTTTTTCAAGTCTTTGTGACATTATCAGATGTGGCGCTGTGGGCTAATACGTCACACTGCAAAGTCATTTGAACTGCAAGGTCGGTGGTTCAAGCTCACCAGCTGCTCCTTAGAAACCCTATACAGGGTCGCTATGGGTTGGAATCGACTCAACAGCACTTAACAACACCAACAAAGCAGTAAATGGAAGAATTCTCACTGAACACTTTTAAATAAAGATAGATTCTTATTTCTTTAAAATAGTTTGATCATAGTTCTGTCAAAATAAAAAGGAACTGAATAAGTTCTTAGGGTAATTTCAACCAAAATTCTAAAATTCTATTAATTTTCCATTTCAGTGAAATACATCTGCATAAACTCACCATAAGCACGATTTCATAATGGACATGGATGAGTCATTATACAGTGAAGGCTGTGAGAGCTAGGCAACAAGAGGCCTGCCATGTTTTTCCAGGTATCACAAGTTTTCCTCCTTTGACAGGTGTTCAGTTCTTTTCTATAGCTCTCTTTTATGGACAAACACCCAGCGAGTTTTCTTTCTGTGTCATTTTCTGCTGTACACAGGTTCTGACAGTCACAGGTTTTATGGTACAATGTAAATATGTATGTGGATATATAATGGAAGAACATATTATGTACTTCTTGTACATTTGAGAATTTACAAAGTGGGAAAAGTAGTTGTTTTTTAAGTTAAGATTAGACAACTTTTCTATAGAAAGGCTCAGCATGGGACCAACGCAGTGTTCTAGGGATACAGTTGGCACTTTGTAGATTTGTGCCTTTACCAAACAACCATTACTTTACCTATTACTCACCTTGTATCAGAGTCCTGGTGTAATGCTCTAGGATAAGCACTGGACAGCTAACTGCAAGGTTAGCAGTTCAAAGCCCCCAGCCGCTCCTCAGAAACCCTATACAGTGTCGCTATTAGTCAGAAACGGCTCGATGGCACTTAACAACAGCCTGTATCAAAAATTCCCAACTTCCCTCCAAGTACTTTTAGGACTTAGTCTGAGGCAGAAGTCCTGGGGCTGAACTAGGACTCTGTGTAAACTGTTACTGATAATAATTCCTAGATAACATACACCCAAATTAGGACTCTGAACTATGATACCAAAAACTGAGAGCCAGATTTACAGATTCAAGGAGCCAGAATTAAACCTAGAAAAGTTAGGTTTAGAAAATGTGAAATTTACCTAAATGGGGAAAAAGTCAGAGAGTTTATTAAATTATGATAGATCATTATATGTAACAACATGATATAAAAAGTTAAATTCATGAATATCGTAATTATATCTAACTTTATTATCATAATACAAATGGTAGCAAGAAAATATTTGTGCTACAATAAATTAAAAAGTAATATATAATAATAGAAGCATATTTTGATCAGAACCTCTTCCTAATCTTGTTTTAAAAAATGTTTTTTTAAGGTGGGGGAATTTTTAGAGGAGTTGATACTTATGCAAATCACCAAAGACCAGGGGGCTGTATGTCAAAACAGGAAATAGTCATATAAGAACTCCCATGACATCAAATTGATCCTAACACAAAGTGGCCTTAATGGTAGGTTTATTAGGCTTAATTTTCACTTTTCAAATTGTCTGTTACGTTGTTGCTTTTATAATACAAAATGTAGAAAGTAAAAGATTATATTTGGTTTAATTGAGCACTTACCCTTGCACAGAATCCACTGGTGTAGCAGCAAACTCACAAGAATTATGGTCAGAAGTCCAAAAGCTACAGCCACATAACAAGAAAGAGAAGGCCTAGAAGATGCTACAAAAACAGAAACCAAAGCAAAATCCTGAGTCAGTAAAGAAGCTGAGGGTAAAGAGCATGACAGGGAAAGATAACCTGGGATTTAGGAACAAGGGTAATAACCCAGTGGAAATTGAAATCTAGATCCTTTTCTGGGTCTGTCAGACACTTGCTCTAAAGTCTAGTATAACCAACCACACTTTTGTCAACAAACACACTACAAGGTACAAAGTTAAGTATACTTTTTTCTCTTTGTAATTGTGGATACACAGTTTCATACTTTACTTGTGGAATAATAAATTGACATAACCTTTTTGGAGGGCAATTTGGTAAAGTTTACCAAGGCAAATAAGGAGGCCTGACTGCAAGCATGACTGAGACGAGGCTGCCCTGACTGAAGAACCGTATCCTGAGTCATTCCTCATCCTGAATTGTAACCTGTTACTCCCCTAATAGAATCGGGCTGGGAATCTCAAGGTCAGCAGTTTGAAACTACCAGACGTTCCATAGGTGAAAGATGAGGCGTTCTGCTCCCGTAAAAATTGACAGCCTCAGAAGCCCTATGCAGGGTGGCTGTGAGTCAGAACCAACTCCTCCGCAAAAAAACAATCAACCAACTTCCCTAATAAACCCCATAACTGTGAGTATTGTTTGTAAGTTCTATGTGGCCGTTGTAACAAATTATCAAACCCAGCAGAAAAGTAGAGAGTGCCGTGGGTGGAACAGTTTATGTCAGAATTGGTTAAAAAAAGATTGGAGTATGGAAAGATGTCTGACTTCTGTCTCACAGCCATCACCGTGGGCTGTTGGGCTGATAATGATTCTCTAATGATTCTCCTCCCTCTTTGTGACGTTAGACAGGGAGGACTGATGCTGGCACCACACCATTTTTTCCCAATGATATATATCTCAGAAGTGCTTTTAAGCTGTTGTCATTGGAAGGGCAATAAGTTTACATTAATGTCATGTTCAAGGATGGCACACTACTTCATATTAACCTCTATCTAGGAATGTTTTTTGTTTTGTTTTGTTCCAACTTGGAAAATAAAAATATTTTCCCAAACTTTAATTTCAAATTCTTAGGTGTCTCTAAGTTTGATGTTGTGGTTGTTGTTAAATGCCTTGGAGTTGGTTCCAATATAGCAACCCTGTATAGATAGAGTTTCCTAGGAGCAGCTGGTGAGTTTGAATTGCCGACCTTGCAGTTCACTGCTTATCCTATAGCACTATACCAGGTCATAGTATGATAGTGTCTCAAAAATC
This sequence comes from Chrysochloris asiatica, assembly GCF_000296735.1. Classification (NCBI taxonomy): domain Eukaryota; kingdom Metazoa; phylum Chordata; class Mammalia; order Afrosoricida; family Chrysochloridae; genus Chrysochloris; species Chrysochloris asiatica. The sequence continues at coordinate 1,774,256 of NW_006408846.1, forward strand.
TATTAAGTAGAATACATACGTTCTAGTTTTGACAGCTTCTTTATTTAGAAACATAGCATTAGAAAATTAAGAAATTAAGTTTGCCTCATTGGGTCTCAGTGAGAGCACTGGAGGTTGCATGGTAGAATTCTCCTTTCCATGCTGGAGACCCAGGCGTGACACCCAGCCAGTGTTCCTCATGAACAGTCAGTACAGGACTGCATTGTGTTATGATCCTAAACAAGTTTGAGGAGAGCTTCTGGGCTAAAATAGACTAGGAAGAAGGGGCTGGTGATCACCTTTTGAAAATCAGCCAGTGATTGTTTTTACCAATGAAAAGCCTACGGATCACAATGATCCAATGTGCAGCAGACCCTGGGAATAGTATAGGACTAGGCAACGTTTCATTCCACTGTACATGAAATGTTACAACGAGTCAGGGGCCAACTCAGTGGCCTCATTTTTCTATCTAAATTTTAGAGAGATAATCCTGTAGATGTGTGTGTGCATCTATGAAGCATTCTGAACTTTTTTAAAAAAAGAAATTCATAGGGAGGGATGTATTTATAATGCCCCAATAACTGACCAGTTAAACACACACACACACACACACACACACACACACACACATTAAAAAGAAGGAATCCTGCATGACAATCACTTGGACTGATGAGACCCAGAACCCTTAGATTTCTAGTGACATTAAAAATTAAAACAAAACCATTTACATTTGTTGTCATTGTTGTCAAGGGCCAGTAAGTCAGTTTAACTCATAGCACCCTGTATAAGGTTTTCAAGGAAGGGATGGTAGGTTTGAACCACAGACCTTGCAGTTAGCAGTCCACTGCTTATCCTACAGTGCCACACCAGAACCCCAATAGAAGAATACAAAATGAAATGCACAAATATTAATTAAATATTATACAAAGTGAAAACAGTATCAAAACATAATTGCATTTATGTAACACCCATCATCTAACTCAAGAAATTTAGTAAAGTGAAAAACATTTTTTAAATTTACTTTGAAGAAATATATACTAAAATCTCTTAATAGAGGGCATATAGTAGCATCAGCATAGAAAGGAAAGTGGAAAATATCAAAGTATGATAATGAAGAGTTCCATGTCATATAATTATTAGAGATTTTTGTTTTCATATTTTGACTCTCTCATATTTTCTACAAAGAGTATGCAATACTTCAGTTTTTAAAAAAAATGTCAATGTCATTTTCAAAGCTCACAAGTAGAGCACCTTGGAAAGTTGGGGTAGCACCTTGGAAAGCTGGTGTCGGTAAACATTAGATACAAACGTATAACGTGTGCTGCATAGAAAATTAAAAATACCAACTAGAAACCAAAATAATTACACTCAAGTTCCAATGTATCACCTCCTTTGTGATCTTGAACTTATGCTTGAGAAAGTACATGTCTTTTGACTTAGTATTTCCACTCCTTGGCAATTAGCACAAATATAATACAAAAAGAAAAACATAATACAAATAAAGATGTCCAACGATGTGTTCTTTATAGTAACAAATAAATCTAAAGGCCCAAGCACACTGAAACGGTTTAGTCAATGATGGCAAAGTTCTCAAAGGGCAGCAGTAAAACCTGCAATATTAAAGCTAGATAGCAACAAGAAAGCTTCTATCAATGAAACAAGATCACAAAATCCATATGATTTCTTTAAATTATAAATAGTCATAGAGGCATATAAACCCAAGTCAATGAGAACATGAAAAAAATTAAAATAACAACTGATAACAGAAATGTAGGCAGCAATTTTCATTTATTTTACTGTTCTTAAATGCTTGTGAAATGTTTATCACAAATCCTTATTTTCTTTTAAAAAGGCAATGTCCCTAGTTTCAATGTAGTAGCTAAGCAATAGAAAAAGCAAGGTTTTGACAAATTTTGAAGAGCCAAAAGATTAAGGTGGTAGCAGTATCCCAGCAAATTGGTTCAAACACTATATGCATAAGATCTACTCTATAGGATTCAACAAATGCCTGTTGTGAAATTTCATCTGGGAAGATTCTCCACTCACCTCCCAAGATAGAGTTTTCTATATTAGTACCTAGACATGCTTTTAGGGACATTAGACAGTAATTTTCTTTATGGCGCTGAAGTCTATGCATTATTTATCACTAAAGGCATGAGTTGAGCTTAAAATTGTGTTGATTGTACTATGAAATGATTAATATTTCACTTGAAAATATACTTTAAAGTCTAGATTATTGTGTTTTCGTATTTTAAAAAGGCAGACAGTTTTCAAGTTCATTAGGAAAATGGGATATGGTGCCGATAGTTATAGCAGTAACACTAATTTATGAAAAATGTTGCTATTAGAGCATTTCTTATTCATTGTCTTATAGTGAAATTTAGTTTTAACTCTTGGTTCACAAAAGAGTATCTATAAATTTGAATGGCAGTTATCTATAAATACTCATTTAATTACTCCATGTGACAAATATGTCTCAAAAAAATCATGGGATAGTAGTCACATTGCTATTTTAATATTCTGGTTTTGTAATTTAAAAAAATAACATTTGAAAAAGTTTGTTTCTCTTAGTGTCAATTTGAATATTAGATTGCCACAATTAAACTATTATTTTATCCATTGTATAATATCAATCTGTTAACTTTGTTAATATCTGTCACTTGTCCATCTATAATCAATTTTGTGTAAAATATAATTTCTTACTGCATAAAGAATGATTTTACCTTTGGACATATGTTAGAGAACCAGGTCAGCAAAACTATCCTGTTATATGCTTAAAGCTAATTTTGCAAAAAGAAAAACTTAATCAGTGTATTTACCTTACAAGTTGGAAAGATTGTTACACATATGTTAAGTCTGATTCATATAAAGATTATGCAGAGAATTTATATTTTATAAATCTTAAAGGAGCTATAATTAAAGATCTTTACTTTTCTTGACTTTTCTTTCTAAAACATTTAATATCTTAGCAAATGATCGACAGGATGGTCGAAAAGCCTAATTGTCGGTAAATGGTCAAGGTAAAGATAAGAATATTAGTAACCACTATTGACCACCAAGTTATTTCAAATAGAAATGACCACATATCGTATCTTGCTTGAAGATGCCTTTGACAATAATGCAGTATCTGTCATTTGTAAATTTTCTTGTTCCAAAAAAAAGCAGCTATGTTCTATAGCTATAAATTAGGCAAACAAAAGTTATTTTATAAGATTTTTTTTTAATGGCATCTTTCTTTGTTTCACAGTCAGAAAAGCAGAGATGCATAAAATTTAAACAACGACTCCAAGGTAACTTCAAACATAACTAAAAAGGATAATCTTTCTCCCAACAAAGCTCTTGCTTTAGTTCAGGGGGAGTGATAAAGAATAACAGCATTGTCCTAGCTTTGTTTCCACAGATAGGATCATAGAAGTGAATGGTTATTAGAAAAGAATTCATCTGAGTTTGGAGATCAGATCCTGAACCACCTACCTAATTTTCATATTATTATTCTGGATGGACTTTAAATTGAACCAAAGAATTTCCTCAAATTATCCTTTAATCTCTGCTGCAAAAGTATCCCACCCAGTCACCCTTAGCCTATAATCATTATGCATATCTTTCCATAGTCACTTGGTTAGCTCACCTTTTTGCTGCTGCCTGCAGTCATTCTGAATTTGAGGTGTAGTAGAGACCTCTAAGATGGAATAAATGCAACTGTCAGTTAGCTCCATCTTTTACATGCAGTTGAGAAAATAAAATTACAAAAGTCTGGAGAGATAACTATCAGTGAGGAAGCAGATCGATCTCTCAACTGCTGGCAGGAAACTTCAAGTTTTGTTTAAAAAAAAAAAAGTTGACAACTCTCCAATCCAACATGACAAAAACAGAAGTAATGTTTCAGGAAATGATTCAACTGCTAGGCTACCTAGAAGAATAATTATTCTAAATGTGATATTTTTTAGCATCCACCACTCTGCAGATTCTCATTAAATACATATTGAATTCATTTAGCTTCTTACCTAATCCTATTGAGCAAAGAAAGTCGAGTAATCTTGATTATGGAAAATGGAATTAAAATAAGGCAATCTTAGCTATGAATTTATCATAGATTTTGTTTCTATTTGGTTCCATTTTGAGAAACCACATGCATGCTAAATGGGACTAATTTCATAGTCTTTTGGACCTTGTTGATAGATAAGAAATAGAGAAATGGATGATTAGCTACATGTGCCCAGATTCATTGGAGATATAGTGTACTTAACTACCCAGGTAGGTGGATATGACATACCCCTGTCTAACCCAAATGTTCTGCCAATTGTACCCTAATCTTCAGTTTTCATAGTATGCAAAATGATTACATTTTCTCACTTCATTGTCAGATTTGTACATTCAAATATAACTATAAAACAGGACAAATTATGCAAAGACATGAAAAGTATTAGTATTTTATTTCTAGTAGATAAAAGGTTAATAAACATTAAGGCAAAGCAACCCAGAAAAGAAACTGAAACTCTGAGAATCTATAAGGTCATCAAGACAGAGTATATAGAGACAGAAAAGAAGACAGAGGACAAAAACAAGGACTGTCTATTAATAAAAACATACGGTTCTACATCCAGCCATGATAGAGGAGTACTGCTGTCCTGCTACAAAAAAAAAAAAAAAAAACAAAGCTATACATACAAAATCTAGGAGGCAAGTGTTTGGGGGCACAGAACCAACAGCATAGTGATCCACGACAGAACAGAAACACACAAAGGTGAATCCTAAGAATCCTAGTGTGGTGCTGTTGTAGGATAAGCACTGGACTGCTAACTACAGGGTCAACAGTTCAAACCCACCAGCTGCTCCTCAGAAAGCCTATACAGGGTCGCTATGAGTCTGAACTGACTTGATGGCACTTAACAATGATCACCTGGCTTTCAACCTGGGGTTACTTTTTGACACCGAGCAGGAAAAGTCATTCCAGCCAGAGCAGCAGTGCCACAACAAAGCACAGGAGGCAGAGATTAGAGCTTTGAGCTGTATAAGTGGCTGGGATTTATAAGACAAGATAACTAACAGACGAGAACTGCACAGAGAGCTATCCGGAAAGCTGTGGGACTGTCCACAGATCCTTGCTTATGTACAGACACAGGATAAGATTCCACAAGTATTCACTGAGTTGGCCTCCCACAGGGCGGACTGATATCAGGTGTGGGTACAGTGCAGACCTGCCCAGAAAAGAACAACACAATGCCGAACAGATCCATCAGTAATCTAGGTGCCTGGTATGGAGCTGTGGGCTAATGTACTGGGCAGCACAGTGCATTTGAACCACAAGGTCAGTGCTTCAAATTCACCAGTCACTCCTTAGAAAACCTATGGAGGATCATTATGACTTGGAGTCTACTCAAAGGCATTTAACAACAACATAAGAACAAAGTTTAAATAAATAAACTGTGGTACATACACACAATGGAATACTATGCTACCTTGAAGAATAACAATGAAGCTGCAAACTATTACATAACATGCATGAACCTTGAGGACATTATGCTGAGTGAAATTAGTCACAAAAGGACAAATATTGCATAAGACCATTATTGCAAACACTTAAGAAAACATATCCATATTAAAAAAGAAAAAACAATTCTTCCTTGGTTACCAGGCATGAGAGGGAGAGAACAGTAGAGCACAGGTTAGGGGACAGACACAGTTGGTGTGTTGGGGTGGGAAGCATACAAGGAAGGGGAGGGCAATACACAAGAAGGAGGAGGAGGATGGAAGAACAAGGTAGGTAGAGAAACACTTAGGTATGATTGCATGGGCTAAATGGGACACAGGTAAACAGTGATGTATGCTCAACCTTGGAACAATAGGACTCTGTAATACAGGGATCAAGACAGTCTGAATGGGTAAAACAGGAAAATAATGTTAACATGTTTGACTGTTTTATGAATATTGGCTTTCCTTGCCTACTGTTATAAAATAGATAATTGAGTGGGATCAAAAAGAATATCAGGAAACATGATTACAGAAAGCTTGTAAGTGCGTCTTTAGCCTATGACTGATTGGAATACCTAAAAGGGGTTCTAGAACTTGCCCAGAGAAATAGGCTTCTTGTGGAGCCTTTGTAGTGTACAGGACCTTAGGTGGAATCCTGAGCTCCATCCAGACCAACCCGGAGTGGCTAAAGGAATAGAATATACATCCTGAAAGAAAGACCAGCAGGAAAAAACAAAAATGGCAGTCTATTTGGCTATCACAAGAACAAGCAAGTTGTTTGCCAGGGAGCCATCAAGGTAAGTGATCAAGTCCCTTCAGAACAAACCTCCCTCCAAAACTGAAACTCAAAGGGAACACACAAGCAGGCATATAAGCTCACTGGTGACCGCACTGGTCTATATGTGAGTGGAAGTGGGGGAAAGTCAGTAATGAAGAAATGGGCTGAGTTCAACCATGTCCCATGGGCTACTGTCAACCTTGATATGACAGACAGAAAGAAAAGGAAGCTGGTTGGCCCAAAGTTTGGGGAGACTTGGGAACTCCTGAGCCCATGGACAATGACCTAGCCACTGTAGGCTAGAGCTGATATAAAATGGGAGGAGGTGCACAAGAATGTTTGAACTTGCAGATAGCACCCATTTGACCTAGCTTCCATGGCTTGATGATCAGAACTTGACTAGAAGAAGATGAAGACATTTGATACGGGAAGCAAGTATAAATTGTTATAATTTGATGAGCATGGCCTTTACTTATAGATATAGTAGCTCAAAATACCAACCAAGAGAGAAGGAGTCTTCACATCAAGGATCAAGACTATCCCCTCAGTATACAGGTTTAATACAGACGGGCAATGTAGACACTGGCTAGCTAAAATAAGGAGGGGCTATATAAAGGCATGAACATTGTTTCGTTCTGCTGTGCATGGGGTCGCTATGAGTCGGTTCCAACTCGATGGCACCTGACAACAACAACAACATATAAAGGCATGAAGGAGCTCTGGCAGTGTAGTGGTTACGAATCAGGCTGCTAATCTCACGGTCAGCAGTTCAAAACTACCAGCTGTTCCGTGGGAGAAAGATGAGGTTTTCTGCTCCTGTAAAGATGTACAGCCTCAGTAACCCTGTACAGGATTGCTATGAGTCGGAACCAACTCCACAGCACATGACAACAACAACATAAAGGCATGAAATGGCTGGCTTACAAGTTTTCAAGAGGGACTTGAGTTTCAGACTGTGCAGAGGAAGGTAGAATCCTGACTGAATAATTCTCATCTTGTCTAGATGGGTCTGGTGAAAGGAGATGGGGATAGGATTCTTTTGATTCAATAGTGAGTAACTGTTATCATGACTAATTGCGATTGTCACAACTGTAAAGGTCAAAGTTGTGTAACATAAAGGGGAGAGTAGTTAATCTTACATTCCAGGAACAGAGGACCCTAGGACCACCAAGAGAGAAGAGCATGAGCTGAATGTGGGCCCCTAATCAGAGAAGCAGCGACACCAGAGATGGAGGCTGAGGAGATGACACGGAGAAATAAACCAGCTGTGTGCTGGAAAAAGAAAGGCTGTGTGCTGGTGGCCAGGAGATTGGTTTGCAGAATGCACCCTTTGGTTGTTTAAATGACTATATATTCCTGTGTTTTTATGTCCCTTATTAAAAAAGGGAATAGAAGCTAATACTGTTAAATGATGATACATGGAGATTATAATCATTGCAATGAAACAAAACACAATAGGATGAGTGTAAAACCTATGTTTTCCCATGTAAACTATCACTCACAATAAAAACTTAAAAAATTAAACAATAAAAAGGATGAAGTTCGACATCCTTTAAAGGAATACATACACTTTGCTGCTGTCTGTCATGGTGAGATGAGATTCTCTTGTCCCCTGTACCCTATAAAAAGTCACTTTGAGGAGTAGAACTTTGGAAACATATCATGGCATCTATGATTTCCCTCACCTGGGTGATCTATGCTGTCTTGTCTTGTTTTTATTTCCTGCCTAAAACTTAACCCTCTCTATTTGTTGTTCTTATTGTTAAATGCTGTTGAGTTGGTTCCGAATCACAGGACTCTGTACAGGAGCAGCTGGTGGATTCTAACTCCTGATCTTTGGTTTGCAGTCCACTGCTGATCCTACAGCACCTCACCAAGAGTCTCTAAGGTGGTGGTAGTTATGTGCCGTAGAGTAGGTTCTGACTCATAGCAACCCTGTATCGAGTTTCCAAGGAGCAGCCCAGTGCTTTATCCCATAGTGCCACACCAGAACTCATAAACACACACAAAACCACAAGATGGGGGCATGTCAGACAGCTACAGGAACCTGATAGACCTCCCAATGGTCAACACAGGAGTGATTTGAGCAAAATAAATAATAGTTGTATTGAACTATAACCCAAAGTATTTTTTATAAGCCACAAGCATAAACTGATATAAAAAATTATTAAGTAAATAACTCAAAGCAAATCACAAATATTTTCTTGTATTTTAACCTGGAGTCCTGGTGTAGCACTGTGAGATAAAGTACTGAACTGCAAGGTCAGTTTGAACCACAAGGTTGGCAATTCAAATGCATAGCTGTTCCTATACGGGTCACTATGAGTCAGAACCAACTTGGTGGCACACAATTGTCCAGATGTTGGAATTAATAGCTATAAAAGTATGTTTAAAGGCCTAAAGAAAAATATAATCATAATGAATGAAAAAATGAAGACTGCACAAAGAAATAGAAAATATATTTTTAAAAAACAATCCTGGATATTCTAGAAAAGTAAAGAACAATATTCATAATGAAAAAATGAGATTAACAGAAAATTGGAAAGGGGAAAAGAAAGAAAGGATCGATTGAATTTAAAGAGTGACTGTAAGAAATTATGCAATATGGAGAATAAGGAAAAAAATCAACAGTCTCAGTAACCTGTAGAGCAATATCAAGCAATATAAGTGTAATTGAAGTCCCAAAAGATAAGAATGTGATGGCTAATTTTGAGTGTCAACTTGGCTAAGCTATGGTAGCAAACTAGTTAGCTAAACATTAGTTTAATTGCTGTTCCATAATGTAATGTAATCAATCAGTCGAAAAAGGAGTTTCTCTAGTATGTGTTCTGGCTCTGGAATATAAATATATATTCAGGCAGAACTTCACTCTGCATTGTTCCCATTGCCTGACCTATGACTCTTGGGATGCAAACTTGAAGGAGTCTCCAGCCTGTAAACTGTCCTATGGATTTTGAACTAGTTTGCCCCTCACAATCTCATGAACTAGTTCCTTGAAGTAAATCAATACCTTTCAATGGATAGATTGTTGTTACGTTCCATTGAGTTTGACGTAAATAAATATACACACAGAGACACATAAACACAAGGGGAAAAATTGGATGAAAAGATAATGGAAATTTTCCACAAACTTTAGCAAGGAGCTGTGGTGGTTACTACCCGAAAGGTTGGTGGTTTGAACTCATCCAAATGACTCTCCCAGAGATCTGCTTCCACAAATATTACAGCCTAGAAAGCACTATGAAGCACATTTATTCTCATATGGGGTCTCTATGAGTCATACTCATGGTGACAGCATCTAATAAAAAGAACACACACACATACATATACCACTGATTCTGTTTCTCCAGGCATGGAGTGGCATAATGACACAGAAAAATGATCTGAAGAATGAATGGCCAAACATTTTCCAAATTTGGAAATTTTACAAGAAAATAAATTAAGCCAAATCAGGACAAATAAAGAAAATCACACCTGAAATCATCATAATAAAACTGCTGAAAACCAAAGACAAAAAGAAAATAGTGAAAACAGCCAGCGATAAACAGCACAGTAATAAATACATTAATTAGCAACACTAAATGTGCAAGTTAAAGTCATAAAATTCTTAGAAGAAATGCATGGGCAACAATGAAGGCCTAGCTGCTAACAATAAATGATCTAACATAATAATAATAAAAGCACAGACAGCAAAAGACAAAATAAATAAATAAAACCTCACAAACTTAAACACAAAGATTTAAATGTTAAAGTTAAAACAACAAAGATCCTGGAAGTTAACACAGGACAAAATCTAAGGGACCTAATTTTCAGCATAATCTATCAAACATAATTTAAATTGCACCAACAGAAGATAAATTATATGACTTTTCCTAAAAATTAAATAGTAATTGTGTCTACTTGACTAGGCCAGGATTCCCAGAGGTTCTGAGAAGTGGTTATCCCCATAGTGAGATCCAATATAGTATAGTTGATGTATATAGTGAGATCCAGTATAGTATAGTATAG
>NW_006408846.1:1787222-1789378 GCF_000296735.1 Chrysochloris asiatica
TTAATGGCACCTAATAACAACATCTGGTCTGTACAAACAAAAAACCACACAGATAAATCTTGAAGAATGACAGTGGACTATCTATCATACACTTAACCAGGTGGTAACTCCAATTGCAGCTGCTGTTCAAGATGTTGTTCTCATTGCTTGAGCAAATTAATACATCTCCTGGTAATTGGTATGCAGCTATTGATCTGGTCAATACTTTTTTTTTCAATTCCAGTTTCTAAAGTTCACCAAAAACAGTTTTCCTTTAGTTGGCAAGGCCAACAAAACCTACACTGTCCTACCTCAGAAGTACATCAACTCTCCAACACTATCAAAATTTAGTCTGCAGCGCCCTTGATTACCTTTCCCTGATACAGAACATCACAGTGGTCCAGTACATTGGTGACATTATGCTGATTGGACCTAGTGAGGAAGAAGTATCAATGACTCTAGATTTAGTAAAACATCTGCATGCTAGAGGGTAGGAAATGAACCCCCCCAAAAAATTGAGGCACCTTCCACTTCAGTGAAATTTCTAGGGGTTCAGCGGCGTGGGGCATGTAGAGCTATTCCTACTAAAGTGAAGGATAAGTTATTGCATCTGGCATCTTCCACAACTAAAAAACGGGACAGAACCTGGTGGTCTTTTCTAGATTTTGGAGACAACACATCCTTCAGTTGAGTGTGTTACTTTGGCCTATTTATCAAGTAACTTTAAAAGCTGCTAATTTTGAATATGACCCACAACAAGAGAAGGATCTGCAACATGTTCAGGCTACCAATTCCAACATGGATAGGGCAACACTTGGTTCTTACTGGAATACACACGTATTCTGAATATGGATTTGTCTTCCCTAAAATCAATGCTTCTGCCAAAGCTACCATCCGTGGTCTTACAGAATATCTCATCTACTGTCATGGTATACCACACAGCATTGCCTTGGATTACAGGACTCACTTCACAGCAAATGAAGTGCAGCAGTGGGTCTATGCTCATGGAATATACTGGTTTTACCATGTTCTTCACTTTCCTAAAACAGCTTGTTTGACCAATTAGTGGAATGGCTTCCTACAGGCACAATTACGGCACCAGCTAGGTGGCAATACCTTGCAAGGGTTAGGGCAATGTTCTCAAGGAGGCTGCATATACTCTAAGCCAATATGTAGTATTGCCTCGCCAATAGCCATGAGCCATTGGTCCAGGAACCAGAGTGGAGAAGAGAGCGGCACCACTCACTATTACTCTTAGTGACCCACTTGCAAAAATGTTTGCCTCTTGTCCCTGAGGCCCTATGCTCTTCAGGTCTGTACATTTCAGTTCCAAAGGTTAGAATACTCCCACTTGGAAACCCAACACTGATCCCATAGAACTGGAAGTTAAGAATGCCCCCTACCTCTTGATCAATAGGAAAAGAAAGGAGTTACTGTATTGGGTGGTGTGATTGATCCTGATTACCAAAGGGAAATTGGATTGACATTACATAATGCAGGTAAAGAAGAATATGTGTGGAATCCAGGAGATTCCTTGGGAGTCTTTTAGTACTACCATATCCTGTGATTCATTTCAATGATAAGCAACCTAAATCCAACAGGACTACTAATAGCCGAGACCCTTCAGGAATGAAGGTTTGGGACACAACACCAGGCAAAGAACCATGACAAGCTGAAGTGATTGACAAGGGCAAAGGGAATACAGAATGGGAAGTGGAAAAGTGGTTTAATTACCATCTCTGGGGAATGAGGGGAAATGAAATCATGTTGACAGATGGACAAAACATATTGAAGAGCAAGGAGATTTATGTTGAAAAATGATGTATTTGACTTTTCTAAAAGTTTATTAAAATAAATTCTACAGCCAGAGTGTGGATAATTTGTGACTCACCCTTGTATAAACATATATGTTTCACTTCATCAGTAAATATTTTAAGTCCTCTTCACTTTCAGCAACCAAGGTTGTATCATCTGCATATCACAGATTGTTAATGAGCCTTCATCCAACACTGATACCATGTTTGTCTTCACATAATCTAGCTTCTTGAATTATTAGCTCACCATACATATCATATGTAGTTTTTGTTAAGTGCCATCGAGTCGGTTTCGACCCATAGCAGCGCTGTATAAGGTTTCCTAGGAGCAGGCCGTGAGCTTGAACCACCGATCTTGCAGTT
>NW_006408846.1:1790633-1797773 GCF_000296735.1 Chrysochloris asiatica
ATGGTCTGTTCCACCGTCTGCTCCTGGCCTTGTTTTGACTGTCAATGTGGAGCTTTTCCACCCTGTCTTCCCACAAATTTACAATGAGCGAGTCATTGGTGTTGCAAAATCCTATCACGTGATCTCCTGCATAGTTTCTAACACCCAGGCCATGTTTTCCAACAACTGATCCTTCCTCTTTGTTTCCAACCTTAGCATTCCAATCACCAATAATTATTAATACATCTTGATTACATGTCTGATCAATTTTACACCAAAGAAGTTGAAAAATTCTTCAGTTTCATCATCATTGGCTTTAGTGGTTGGTGCAAAAACTTGAATTATAGTTGTATTAACTGGTCTTCCTTGCAAGGGTGTGGATATTATCCTATCACAGATAGTACTGTACTTCAAGATAGATCTTAAAATGTTTTTTTGATGGTGAATGTGACACCATTCCTCTTCAATTTGTCATTCCCAACATTGTAAACCATGTGATTGTCAAATGGTTTGTCAAAATGATCAATACCAATCCATTTCACTGATGCCTAGGCTGCTTATGAATTCCATTTCATTTTTGACAATTTTCAATTTTCCTAGATTCATACTTCATACATTCCATGTTCTGATTTTTAATGAATGTTTACTGCTGTTTCTCCTCATTTTCAGTTGTGACTCATCAACAAATAAATGTCCCAAAAGCTTCTATTCATATCATCATGGTCAACTCTACTTTGAGGCGGCAGCTCTCCCCCATTCTTATTTTGAGTACCTTCCAACTTGAGGGACTCATCTTCCAGCCCTATATCTGATAATATTCTGGTGTTCTCCATCATGTTTCAGTATTCAATATCTGGCAGTGTTCCACTGCTATTTGTAAGGTTTTCCATTGCAAAATATTCACAAGTAGCCCATCTCTCCTTCTTCCTAGTCTATCTTAATCTGGAAGTTCATCTGAAACCTGTCCACCCTGGGTGATACTGCTTATATTTAAAATACCAGTGGCATAGTTTCCAGAATGAAACAGCAAAATGCAAGCCACCATGGTACTGCAAACTGACAGAGGAGTGGCTGCACCTCAATATAAGAAAAACAATAATCCTCACCACTGGACCCATAAATAACATCAAGATAAATGGTGAAAAGATTGAAGTTGTCAAAACTGTATTTCACTCAGATCAACCATCAACACTCATGAAAGCAACAATCAAAAAATTAAATTATTTATTACATCATGTAAATCTGTTGCACAAGAATTCTTTAACGTGTTCATGAGCAAAGATGTCAGTTTGAGAACGAAAGTGTGCTTGACACAAACCATGATACTTTCAATAACCTCATATGGATGTGCAAGTTGGACAGTGAATAAAGGAGACCGCAGATGAATTGATGCATTTGAGTTATGGTATTGGAGGAGAATACTAGAAGTACCACAGACCACCAACAGAACAAACAAATTTGTGTTGAAAGAAGTACAGTCAGAATGTTCCTTAGAAGCCAGAATGGCCAAACTTTGTCTCTCATACTTCAGACATATTATCAGGAGGGACCAGTACCTGGAGAAGGACATCATGCTTACTAAAGTGGAAGGTCAGTGAAAAAGATGAAATTCCCCAACTAGATGGACTGGCACAGTGGAAGTAGCAATAGACTCAAATGTAGCAATGATTATGAGGTTGGTACAGGACCAGGTAGTGTTTCTGTCTGTTGTGCATATGGTTGCTGTGTACTAATACTGACCCAATGGCACCTAACAACAACAACAAGTTTCATAAAAAGTGTTACTAAAAGAGTTAAAGCAGACCCTACACATGAGTGACCATCTAAGGTGCAGCTATTGGTCTCTCCATTTGTGGAAGTAAGAAGTATGATATGAATGGGAGATGCTTGGAATCAATGATTCCAGTAGACTAAAGGAACATGTTAACACCAGTCTCCACCAATTCTGAGACCAGAAGAACGAGGCAGTTTCCAGCTACCATTACCAACTTTTCTGAAAGAGGTTAAATTAGAGGATCCTGGATAGAGTAGAAGAAAATGTAGCCCAAAACTCAATGGTGCCCAGCTACCACTATCCTACCAATTGCTCTGAAAGGGATCACATTAGAAGGTTTCAGATAAAATAGAATAAAAATGTGGAACAAAACTCAAAATTATAAAAAAGAACTTACAGGTCAGGAAAAAAACTGGAGAGATCTATAGCAATGGCTCTCGACCACCCTTCAGGTCTGGAATGGAACTCACCCTACTGGCCCAATTTTCAGCCAAGCAGTAGACAGGTACATAAGGGGGACACTAGTAAGGTATGCTCACCATAGAATATCAACCTTTGGAGATCAAAAGGGCAGCATTTTACCTAAGGACAAAGTTGAGAGGGGATAGGAAGGAGGGTGGAATGGAAATAGAAACCACAGGGAGGAAGTAGGATAACTGTTGTTGCAGGAAGGGGATTGCAATAATTAAGATGAAACAAAGTGTATGATTTGCTGAATGTAAAACTGATGGTCTTCTCTGTAAACCTTTATACAATACACAAGAAAATGTTTTTTGAAACAAATTAGTACAGAGGACTAATTGCCCACAAAAACCACAGCCTTTTCCAGCCCGAGACTAGAAGAATTAGATGCTACCCAGGTACCACTACCAACCATTCTGATCAGGGATGTAATAGAAGGTACTGACTAGATGCTAGAAAATGTGAAAAAAAAAATAGAACAGATTCCAAATAAAAAATTTTAAAAGCCTTACTGGACTAGTAGACACTAGAAGAACCCCCAATATGATCACCCTAAAATACCCTTTCAACTTGGAACTGAAGCCATTCCTTGTGGTTAACTTTCAGCCAAATAACTGGTTGTCTTTAAAAAAAAATGTTACCTGTGAATGCACTCCTTAAATTGATCAACTAGATGAGACCAAAATGGTCAGCATTTATCCTAATACAAAGAAAACAAGGTAAGGAAAGCAGGGAAGCTAGACTAATGGAAACAGAATACAAAGAATGGGAAAAAAAGAGGATGTTGACACATTGTGGGAAAATGTAACCAATTAGATGAAACAAGTTGTATAGAAATTGTTAAATGGGAACCTAATTTGCTATGCAAACTTTCATCTAAAACACAGTAAAACGTTTTATATATATTGTTTTTAAAAGTGAAAAGGAAAACTACCAGTTGAGCGAATATCTTCAGAAACCATATATCAAATAATAATCTAACAACCAAATTATATATAAAACATCAAAAACTTAACAACACAAAGAAAAATAAACCCATTATTAATGGGCAAAAAGAACTGAATAGACATTTCCCCAAAGAGGACATTCAAATGGCCACCAAACCCACTATAAGATGCTCTGATGGTTAAGGTTGTGTATCTATTTGGCTAAGCCATGATTCTCAATGGTTTAGCAGTGATGATGTAGTCAGCCCATACTGAAACAAGATATAATGCAATACACCCCATGAGGAGATCTGCTATGAGCAGCCAGTCAAATGAAAGGAATTTTCCTCAGGGGTGTGGATGGTTTCCAATTCAGGCAAAACTCACTTGCTTTTTACTGGATTTTTGCTAGGCTCATCATCATCTGATCTCTAGTTCTGTGGACTTGAGCCAGCAGCTTGAATGTCCACATTGCCTGCTGACACTGGAAGTCTGTGTCCTTTGCAGTCTGTGAGTAAGAAATTGGAAGTCTTATACATTACTCTTACCTGCCAAACTGGGATTCATTTCCTTCCATAGCCATCAGCCTGCTGTCTGACCTGACAATATTGGGGTCTGTCTTAGTTATCTAATGTTCTATACCACAAATACCATAAGTGAATGGCTTTAACAACCAGACATTTATTCTTTCAGAGTTGGGAGGCTAAAAGTCTGTCTTCGGCTGGGATCTCTAGAGAAGTAAAAGCCGTGAAACATATATGCATATACTATAAAGAGAAGTTCATATCAAGGAAATGGCTCACAGTTGTAGAGGTGGGAGAGTCCTAAGTCCAGATCAGATGAACCAAGATCGATAGGTAGGTCTGACAGGCAGACAAGTAGGCAGGTAGGCAGACAGATAATAAAGTAGGCAGCTGGCTCAAGTCCAAAGAACTGGAGATTGGAGAATGAGCCAGATGCAAGAACCAGATCCAGCAAGAAGTGAGCAACTTTTGTCTGAGTGTCTATTATATTGAAAGTAGGCCACAACCCCTAAGGAAACATCTTTTCAATTAATTGGCTGCTCATAACCAATCATCATAGAGTTAACTACACTGTTCATAGCCAATCATCATAGAGTTAACTACACTGTATTAGATCTCACCATGGGATAACCACATCTCAAGGCCAAACCGTGGGAATCCTGGCCCAGTTAAGTAGACACAAAACATTAACTATTACAATGTCCAAATTCAGAGTTCTGGCTCTTGGAGAAGGTTTTCTCTTTGTTGGCTCTGGGTAAAAGGTCCTTGTCTCCTTTCAGCATCTGTAGGCCCAGTCTTGCTTAGAAATCTCCATACATTGTGGCATCACCTTCTCCCTGGATTTAAGAACTTCACAGTGCAGGGAAGCCAGGGCCAAATGATGCACTTTAACCCTGGCTATGAGCTCTGGTAGCGTAGTGGTTACAAATCGGGCTGTGAACCTTAAGGTCAGCAGTTCGAAACTACCAGCCGCTCTGCGGGAGAAAGATGAGGCTTTCTACTCCCGTAAAGATTTACACCCTCGGAAACCCTGTACAGGGTCGCTATGGGTCGGAACCGACTGGACTGCACTTAACAACAACAATTTTATCTTAGTGGTAGAAGGTCCCTCTTTCTCTGCTCATCTCTCTCCTTTTATCTTTTTTAAGATAAAAGGTAGTGCATGCCATACTCTAGAGAATCTCCTGTAAATCCAAACAGGGTGGTGGTGTAACTAAGCATGATGTATCCTATCTTTGAAGTCCTGGTGTGGTGCTGTGGGATAAGCACTGAACTAGGTTGGTTTGAACTGCAAGGTCGGTGGCTCAAACTCACCAGTCACTCCTCGGAAATCCTATACAGAGTTGTTATGAGTTGGAACCAACTTGATGACACTTAACAAAAACAATCCCACCTTTAAAATTTTCTTATTGGTTCATCACACAATATTATATCATGGGAGATAAATACACCTCAACTGCCAAACCAGTGAGCATCTTGGCCCAGTCAAGTGACACAAAATCTTAACTATCACAAGGTCATAAATTCCTGCAGCTACTTGAGTCAGGAGAAACTTACAACCTGACCACTGACTCACAGAGTTGGAACCTACAAGTTTCTACAACCATGTGAGCCATTACCTTTATACACTCACACATAAGCTTCATTGGTTTTGCTTCTAAAGAGAATGCAGCCCTAAGAGAGATGTTCAGTGTCATTAGCCTTCAGACAGATGCAAATCAAAACCATAATAAAATACCATTACCGCCACACAAATGGCTAAGATATAAAAAACAAAACAGAAAATAACAAATGTTGGTGAGGATGTGGGGAAATTGGAACCCTTAAAATCAATACTCTTAAATTGTACATGTAGAAGTGGTTGTTGGCATATGGCTTGCTGTGAATATTATCGACAACAACAAAAGAAGAAAAAAAATACATATATATCTCCTGAAGTATTCTTAAAGTCAAACAGTTGTTTAGCTTAACTAGTAATGTGAGCCTTAGGCATTATGTTCTTCTAAGAACTATCCCTATGAGATTGGAGTGACAACAGCAACTACAGGGAATACAATGGCATCTTGTTGTTGTTAAGTGCCATCAAGTCAATTCCGACCCATAGTGACCCTGTATAGGATTTCCAAGGAGCAGCTAGCGAACTTGAACCACTGACCTTATAGTTCAGAAGACTTTGTAGTCTGACGCATTAGCCCACAGCACCACGCCAGAACTCTGGAATGGTATCTTAGGGGCAGTTAATTGGAGAGGAACAACCTGGAGAAGGAGGGTGAGAATGGTTGCATAGCTCAAAGAATGTAATCAATGTAACATGCACAAATGGTTGGCTTGGTATGTTTTGCTGTCAATATTCTAGCAACAAAATGATTTTTAACAGAAAAAATGAATAATACAATAATGGAATGAATTATAGCTTAATTCTCATCAGAAACCAAGGAGCTAAAAAAAAAGAAAAAAGAAAAGAAATGCCATCTTTAAAATAGTAAAGGAAAAGGTCTACAAACAGAATATAATATCCAGGAAAAAAAACAAAACTGTATGTAAAATGAAGGTTTCATTTTGTAGCTATTTTCAGACAAACAAAAACAGAGACTTTGCCATAAGCATACAACAGCACTGAAATGAAATTGTATATAAAAGGAATATTCCTTGATGGATGCCAGGGGTGGGAGGGAAAGGAGAGTCATTCGCTAGCTAGAGGGTTGACAGGGAAGGCAATATACATACAAGAAGGGAGAGGACAATATACAAGCAAAAAAAAATGATGAAGATAGGTGAAGACACTGAGCGGTATATAGTGCTATATACACAACCCTGGAACAACAGTGTTCTGTGGGTAAATACATGGATAGATACACAGACTGAACAGGGATGAGAGGGAGGGTGGGAATACACCCATAAACATAAATATATGTATGAGTTTGAAAGAGGCTATTTGTAGACGGGTGTTTACCTATACTGCAGACACACCTATGAACTGGGTGAAGCAAAATGATGAAAACTTATTAGATATTATCCAACATTTTAAGGCAACCAGTTCCTGGGCCTGGGGGCTCAGGACAATAATTTCAGGGGGCATCATGGTCAATTGGCATAATGTTCTCTATCCTACTTTGGTGAGTGTTGTTGTTAAGTGCCATTGAGTTGGTTTCAACTCAGAGCAACCCTGTATAGGCTTTTGGAGGAGTATCTGGTGGGTTTGAACCACCAATGTTGTAGTTAGCAGTCAAGCAGCATACTGGAATCTTAAAAGCTCATGACCTACACCTATGGATGCCATAGCTCAAAAGAGGGAACAAATCTTTACAGAGAGGATCAGTGCCACCCCTTCAATACACAGAGCAAACAGGGATCAGCAACTTGGAAATTGGCTACCCAAAATGGGGGGACTACAAAGGCAAGAAGTGACTGGCTTACAAGCTTTCAAGAGGGAGGAAGTTTAGAATCACCACTGAGTAGTATCCAATCTGTCTGG
>NW_006408846.1:1809774-1811294 GCF_000296735.1 Chrysochloris asiatica
GGAAGTCAGAATTAGTGAGCTTGAAGATAAATCTCTCAATAATAGTAAGGTAGAAGACCAATCAGAAAAAAGAATGAAAAAATCTGAAGAAAGCCCAAGATTCATGTGGGACAACCTAAAGAGGAATAACTTATGGGTGATCAGAAGCCCAAAACAGGAAGAGACAAAGAAAAGTGCAGAATAGGTAGTTGAAGAGCTATTAGAAGAAAATTTCCCTAATATCATGAAAGACAAGAAGATGAGCATTCAAGAAGCTGAATGACCCCCAAACAAAATACACCCCAAAAGAAAATCACCAAGACATAGCATAATCAAACTCTCCAAAATCAAAGATAAGAAAATCCTGAAAGCAGCTTGGGAAAAATGGAATGTGATCTACAAAGGAAAACTAGTAAGATTAAGTTCTGATTTTTCAGCAGAAACCATGCACGAAATAAAGCAATGGGGAGACATATACAAATCTCTGAAAGAAAAAAATTGCCATCAATGAATCATATATACCAGCAAAACTATCAAACAAATATTCTGGCAAAATTAGAACATTTCTAGATAAGCAGAAATGAAAGGAATTTGTTAAAAACCAGGCCAACATTTTAATAAATACTAAAGGAACTGAAACCAACAACAGCAGACAACAACTAGGGATTGATATATACGGCAACACCACCCATAATTCAATCCAGATATGTTGTGGTTGTTAAGTGTCATCAAGTCAGTTCCAACTCATAGTGACTCTGTATAGTGTTTCCAAGGAGCAGTTGGTGAATTTGAACCACTGACCTTCTGGTTCAAACCAATACTGTGGTTTAGTAGTTATCATACAGTACCACACTAGGACTCCAACAAACTTACAACACTATAAATAGAGAACCAGAGATACAAATTTATAATGAAGACTACAGTAAAGCAAAAAGAGGGAAAAGTATAGATACATAACTTCCAAATGGCAAGGAAGTCAAGTGGATTTCAAGATAAAACTGTTTAAAACTGGGGAAGAAATTAATATATTACAGGGTAACCTCAAAGCATCTTAATACACCTTCACATCAAATCAAGAAAAGGGCAAACCATAAAGACTTTGAAAACATTAAAAGATGAAGAAATTTACAAGAAAACACAAAAACAAAATGGAACTCAGCCACAAAAAAATATGTGGAACAAAGAAAATAGCAACACCACCAAAAAACACACAGCAAAATGATGGCAATCGATTCATACCTATCAATAACTATACTGAACATCAAAGGGTTAAATGCACCAGTCAAGAAACAGTAACAGAATAAAAGAAAACAGGATTCTTCCATATGCTATCTACAAGAGATACACTTACACACAGACAAAAATAGATTAAAAATAAAAGGTTGGGAAAAAATATATCAAGTTAATAGCCATCAAAAATGAGCAATGGTGGCAATACAAATTCTGATAAAATAGACATTAAGGCAAAACCAGCATAAGAGACAAAGAAGGACATTATCTCATGATTAAAGGATCAAGGGAACAAAAAGACATAACCATAA
>NW_006408846.1:1811729-1861070 GCF_000296735.1 Chrysochloris asiatica
CAAACCGCTGACCTTAAGGTTCGCAGCCTGTAGTAGATTTTAATACACCACATTCAGAAAGGGCAGAACTAGAAAGCAATTCAATAACGATACATAGGAACTAAACAGTACAATCAACCAGTAAGGCCTTATAGATTTATACAGAGCACTCAATTCAACAACAGTACAATACACGTTCTTTTCCAGAATAGACCATATGTTAGGCTACAAAGCAAGTCGCAATAAATTTAAAAATATCAAAATAATACAAAGCATCTTTTCAGATCACAATGCTATAAAATTAGAAATCAACAATAGGAAGTTCAAGGAAGCAAGATTAAATACATGGACTCTGAATAACACCCTATTTAAAAGCTACTGGGTAATTGAAAAAATAAAAAGTGAAATTAAAAAATCCCTTGAATCAAACGACAACAAAAACACAACATATCAAAGCCTCTGAAACATAGCAAAAGCAGTGCTTAAAGGGCAATTTATAGCAAGAAATGCACACATCAAAAAAAGGAGAAAGAACCAAAATCAACACAGTAACACAACATCTCCAACAATCAGAAAAAGGCCAGCAAAGTAAGCCTACAGTCACCAGAAGGAAAGAAATAATAAGGATTAGAGCAGAAATAAATAGAAAATAGAAAAACAATAGAATCAACAAGACAAGAAGTTGGTTCTTTGAAAGGATTAATAAAATGGGCAAACCATTGGCAAATCAAATAAAAGAAATAAAGGAAAAGATATTGATAGCACTCATAAGAAAACATATGAGTGCTATCATAACCAAAACAAAAAGGATAACAGAATACTAGGAAGACTTATACTCTAGTAAATTAGAAAATCTAGAAGAAATGGACAAATTTTTCAAAAAGTATGACCTGCCTAAACTAACACAGAGTGAAGTAGAAAACTTGCCCAAATGTATAACAAAAGAAGAAATTGATCAGGTCATTTTAAAAACTCCCAACAATGAAAATTCAGACCCAAATGGCTTTACTGGTGAAGTCTACTAACCATTTAGAAGAGCTAATCTCAATTTTACTCAAACTATTCAGAACATAGAAAAGTCTGGAAAACTCCCAAATATGTTTTATAAAGCCAGCATAACCCTCACACCAAAACCACGCAAAGATATCACCGAAAAATAAAATTATAGACCTTAACCTTCATGAACATAGATGCAAAAAGTCGCAACAAAATCCAAGCCAATGGAATACAATGAAAAAATTGGGTCAAACCTAGGGTCATGAATACACTGCCAAACATTACTAAAAATGCAAAAACAGATTAAGACAAAACAGATGACAGGGACCTCCTAAAAATTAGACACTTATGTGCAATGAAAGATTTTGCCAAAAGAGTAAAAAGGTAGCACACAGGCTGGAAAAAAACTTTTTGCAACAACATATCAGACAAGGAACAAATCTCTAAAATTTACAGAAAACTATAACACCTCTACAAGAAATGGACAAACAGCTCAATTTAAAAGTGGGCAAAGGCCTAGAAAGATACTTCACCATATAAGACATTCACACAGCTAACAAGCAAATTAATTAATGTTCACTATCATTAGCTATCAGAGAGATGCAAATCAAAATAACGAGATATCATCTAATACCAGTATTAATAGCAAAGTTCAAAAAATCAGAAAACAACAAATACTGAAAAAGTGTGTGGAGACACTGAGACCCTCCTACATTGCTGGTGGAACTATAAAATGTTTCAACTACTGTGGAAAATAGTATGGCACTTCCTCAGAAAGTTAGAAATAGAAATACTATTGTTGATGTTGTTGTTAAATACCGTGGAGTCGGTTCCAATTCATGGTGACCCTGTACAGGATTTCCAAGGCTGTAAATCTTTATGGGAGCAGAACGCCTCATCTTTCTCCCACAGAACCGCTGGTAGTTTCCAACTGCTGACCTTGCAGCCCGACTCGTAACCACTATGCTACCAGAGCTCCTTACTATGTAACCCAGCAATCCCTCTACTTAGTAAATATCCACAAGAAATAAGAGTCAGACACAAATAGATATATGCACACCTATATTCACTGCAGCACTATTCAAAACAGCAAAAAAAGATGGAGACAGCCTAAATGACCATTAATAGAAAAATGGATACACAAACATTTGTACATACACACAATGGAATACTATGCAACACTGAAGAATAATGAATCTGCAAAACACTATATAACATGGATGAATCTGGAGGGCATTATGTGCTAAGTGAAATTAGTCAATTACAAAAGGACAAATACTGTATGAAACCACTATTGCAAAAACTCAAGAAAAGATTTTCATACTAAAAGAAACATTCTTGATGGTTACCAGGGGTGGAATCAGAGTGCTCCTTGGAGGCCAAGATGGCCAAACTTTGTCTCTCATACTTCAGACATATTGTCAGGAGGGACCAGTTTCTGGAGAAGGATATCATGTTTGGTAAGGTGGAGGGTCAGAGTAAAAGAGGAAGATCCCCAGCGAGATGGATTGGCCAAGTGGCAGCATTGATGGGCTCAAGCATGGCAAAAATTTGAGGTTGGCCCAGGATTGGGCAATGTTTCATTCTGTTGTGTACAGGATCGCTATGAGTCGACACCGAGTCGATGGCACCTAACAACAATAGGGGTGGAAAGGAAAGGAGAGCAATTTACTGGCTAGAGGGTAGACACATGCTAACTTGGGTGATGGGGAAGACAGTAAACAACAAGTGGGAGGGCAATATATAAGAGGAAGAGTATCAGGAGAATGATGAAGACAGGTGAAGACATAGGGTGTTAAGCAATGGCTAAAGGGGATTAGAGGTCAGCAATAATACATACACAACCTCGTAATAACAGTGTTCTGTGGGTAATACATGGACAGAGACACAAACTGAATGGGTATGGGAGGAAGAGTGGGACTATACTCACAAACCCTTAAGAATCTGAAAGAGGATATCTGTACATAGGTATTTACCTTTCCTGCAAACACCACTATGAGTGTGGTGGAACATACAGTAGGTAAAATGATGAAAGCTTTTTAGATCTTATCAAACATCTTAAGGCTAATGGGCCTGGGGGCTCAGGACCACAGTGTCATGGGATACCATGGTCAGTTGGCATTACATAGTGCATAAAGACAACATTCTACATCCTACTTTGGTGAATAGACTCTGAGATCTTAAAAACACATGAGAGGCTATTGGTCTCTCCATGTGTGGAAGAAAGAAGAGGGATAAGAAATGAAGATGCTTAGAATCAATTAGTCCAACATGTGAACATCAATCTCCATAACTCTGAAACTAGAATAACTAGATGGTGCCCAGTTTCCACTACCAATGGATCTGAAAGGGATCACATTAGAAGGTCCTGAATAGAGTGGGAGAAAACATAGAACAAAACTCAAAATTACTGATTAAAAACCAGGCTTACTGGTCAGGAAGAGACTGGGCCCTCCACCATTCTTCAGTCCAGAAAGTAACTCACTCTCGTGGCCCAATTTTCAGCCTAACAGTAGATAGACATATACGTGGAACAACACTAGTAAAGTATGCTCACCATGGAATGGTCCATCATTCAAAATCAAAAGTGCAACACTTGCCTAAGGACAAAGTTGAGAAAGACTGGGAAGGTGAGTGGAATGGAAATAGGAACCACAGGGAGAAGGCAGGATAACTGGTGTTGCAGGGAAGGGATTGTAGACATTGAGATGAAACAAAATGTATGATTTGTTGAACGTAATACGGATCTTCTTGTCTGTAAACCTTCACAATAAAAAAGTTTTTTTAAAAAATATAAAAAGACAAATTATAAACCAATAGCCATATGGCAGACTGAAAGTCTCAATATGTAAATAATTGAGATCATCATCAATAGACTAAATATATCAAATTAGTGACAGAGATCTTTAAACTAAAGGAAAAAGCAAGAAGCAACTCTAAACTGTTTACAATTTGTTGTTATTGTTAGGTGTCCTCAAATCAGTTCCGATTCATAGTTACAACAGAACAAAACACTGTCCAGTCCTGCACCAGCTTTATAACCATTGCTATAGATGAACTTCTGTTGTAGTCACTGTGTCACCAGCTAGTTTTCACTGACCCTCTACTTCACCACACATGAGGTCCTTCTCCAGGCACTGGTCCCTGTACATGACATAAGTACATGAGATGAAATTTCACCATGCTCTCTTCTAAAGAACACTTTGGTTCTACTTCTTCCAAGGGAGATTTGTTCCTTCTTCCGGTTGTTGTTTATTGTTGTTATGTGCCGTGGAGTCGGTTCCGACTCATAGCAACCCTGTGCAGGGTTTCCAAGGCTGCAAATCTTTATAGGAGCAGAAAGCCTCAGCTGGTAGTTTCGAACTGCTGACCTTGCGGTTCGCAGCCTGATTCGTAACCACTACGCTACCAGAGCTCTTTCTGGTAGTCCATGGTATATTTAATATTATTTATTATTCTTCATCACCAACAAAATTCAAAGGTACAAATTCTTCTTCAGTCTTTCTTACTCATTGGCCTGCTTTCAAATGGCTATGAGGCAATTAAAAATACCATGGCTTGGGTCAGGTACTCTTTAGTCTTCAAAGTGGCATCTTTGCTTTTTTGACATTTAAAGAGATCATTTGTAGCAGATTTCCCCAATGTAATATATCATTTAATTTCTTGACAGTTGCTTCCATGGACATTAATTATAGATGTAAGTAAAATTAACTCCTTAATAAATTCAATACTTTTTCCATTGATCATGATTTGTCTTATTGGTTTGGTTGTTAGGATATTTGTTTTCTTTATGTTGAGGTGTAATCCATACTGAATGAAGACTGTAGTCTTTGATCTTTTTCAGTAAGGCTTCAAGTCCTCTTCACTTTCAACAAGCAAGATGTGTCATCTGCATAGCTTAGATTTTGAGTTTTCCTCCAATCCTAGCATCTCATTCTTCTTCATATAACCCACCTGCTCAGATTATTTGCTCAGCATATAGACTGAAAAAGTATAATGAAAGGATTCTGCTCTGGTGCACGCTTTTTCAGATTTTAAACCACACAATATCCCCATTTTCGCTTTGAACAACTGTCTCTTGTTGTATGTACAGGTTCTACATGAGCACAATTAAGTATTCTGGAATTCCCATGTGCTTGATTATCTAGTGCTGCTAAATCAGAAATACCACAAGTTGATGGTTTAACAAACAGACATTTTCTCACAGTTTAGAAGGCTATCAGTTTAAATTCTGGGCACCAGCTCTAGGGGAAGTCGTTCTCTCTGTGTGTCTCTTGATTCTAGGAGGTCCCCAGCACAGATCCCTGTTTCCAAAGGATGTACTGCATGCTTGCTCTTTCTAGGTGGTAGTCAGTCCCTCTGGTATCTGTCCCGAGGGCAGAGTAGATCCCACTTCTCTCTCCTTTTATCTCTTATAAGGTAAAAAGTGTTGCAGACCACACCCCAGGGGAACTGCCTTTATGTTGGCTCAGGGCTGTGACCTGAGTAAGGGTACTACCTCTCACCCTAATCCTCTTACATATGACTGGCTGATCCCATCACATTGCATCATGAGGGATGACTGCACCATTGCACAACTGCCAGTGTGAATCATGACTCAACCCAGTGAATACATATTTTGTTGTTGTTGTTAAGTGCCTTTGAGTCGGAACCGACCCATTTGGTGGGGCACAATTCAAGCCATGCCACCAATCTTCACAATGTTATCCATAATTTGTGATAGTCTACATAGTCAAATGGCCTTTGTAGTCAGCAAAATACAGATAAACATCTTTATAACATTCTCTGCTTTCAGGCAAGATCATCTGACATCAGCAATGATATCCTTCATTCCACATTTTCTTCCGGATCTGGCTTGAATTTCTGGCAGTTCCCTGTCAATGCACCGCAGCAACTTTTTTTTTTAACTTTATCTTGAGCAAAACTTTGCCTGTGTGCAATAACAATGATATCATTCAACAATTTCCACATTATGTTTGATTAGCTTTCTTTGGAATGGGCACAAATATAGATCTGTTCCAATTGGCTGGCCAGGTAGCTGTCTTCCAAATTGCTTGACAAAGACAAGTGAGCACCTCCAGCACTGCATGTTTGTTGTGTTGAGACATTTCAATTGGTGCTCCTTAAATTTCGGTAGCCCTGTTTTTCACCAATACCTTCAGTGCAGATTAGACTTCCCCCTTCAGTACCATTAGTTCTTGATCATATGCTATACCCTGAATGCCATCTAATTCCTTTTGGGACAGTGACTGTTTATTCCTTCCATCTTCATTTGATGCTTCCTGCATTGTTTCATACTTTGTTCATAGAATCCTTAAATATTGCAACTCGAGGCTTGACTTTCTTTTCTTTGGTCCTTTCAGCTTAAGAAAAGCTATGTATGTTCTAAGTTTGTCATTATGTGGCACTGCAGGACTGCTAACTGCAAGATTGGTGATCCAAACCTACCAGCCACTCCTCAACCCTGTCCAGGGTTGCTGTAAGAACTGACTCAACAGTACTTAGTAACAACAAGAAGTTTGTCACACTGTGGTGACTTGAATGTTGCTATGATGTGGAAGGTATGCCACCAGTATTTCAAATATCAGCAGGGTCACCCATGATAAATAAATTTCAGCGGAGCTTCAAAACTAAGACAGACTAGGGAGAAGAATGTGGCAGTCTACTTTTCAAAACTGAGGTCACTGAAAAGCCTAATGAACAACAGAAGAACATTGTCTAATATAGTGCCTCTGAAGATGAGCCCCTCGGTTGCAAGGCATTCACAGTACACAGGGGAAGAGCTGCCTCTTCAGAGTAGAGTCAACCTCAATGACTTGGATGGAGTAAAGCCTTCACACTTTCACTGGCTGATAGGGCACAGCTCAAACTGAGAAGAAACCACTGCAAATATCCATTAGTGATCAGAGAGTAGAATGCTGTCCATAAGACATATGTTGTTGTTAAGTGCCGTCAAGTCAGTTCCAACCCATAGCCATCCTGTATAGGGGTTTCCGAGGAGCAGCTGCTGAGCTTGAACTACCAACCTTGTAGTTCAAACAGCTTTGCAGTCTGGCACATTAACCAACAACCACACCAGGACTCCATAAGACAGATGGTGGTGGTGGTTATGTGCTGTGGAGTTGGTTCTGACTCATAGCGACCCAGTACAGGGTTTCCAAAGCTGTAAAACTTTACAGAAGCAGAAAGCCTCATCTGTTTCCCATGGAACAACTGGTAGTTTCGAACTGCTGACCCTGAGGTTAGCAGCCCGATTCATAACCACTACGCTACCAGAGCTCCTTATAAGATGAAAAAAATTATGGACAAAGATATATCATGCAAACAGTAAGCATAAGAAACCTGGAGTGGTGTATTATTTTGTAACACTGCCCTAGCAAATAACTACAAACTTAGTGATTTAAAACAACATAAATGTATTTACTTATAGTTTGGGAGGTCAAAAGTCTAACATCAAGGTGTTTGCAAGACTGTGCTCCTTGAAAAAGCTTCAGAAAACAAAATCCATTTTCTTGGTGTTTCTAGAGGTCATCTACATTATTCAACTCATGACCCCTTCTTCCATTTTGCTTCCATCCAATCTCTGCTTCCATATTCACATCTCATCTTTCTGACTTTGACTCCATTGTCTCCCTCTTACAGAGGCACACTTGATTACACTGGACTCACTTTGATAATCCAACACAATCTCCCCCATCTCAAGATTGTTAACTTAATGACATCTGCCAAGATTCTTTTGACATATAAGGCAACATATTCACAGGTTCCGTGTGGACATCTTTGCACAGGGAGAGGGGGAGCATTCTTCAGTCTGCCACAAGTGGCTATATTAATATAAGACAAAATAATTCCATAAAGTATTATAAGATATAAAACAGTACATTTCACAGTTAAATGAGTCACTTCAACAAGCATACAGAACGGCAGCAAATGATCCTACACCTAATTATAGAAATTCAAAACATATGAAGTAAAAATGGACCAAATTTGAAGGAGAAATAAATCCACAATTGAAGTTAGAAAAATTAATAGTTCTTCCTCAGTAAATGGTAAAACTATTAGACTACAACAACAGCAACAAAAAATCAGTAAGAATATAATGTTCTCTGGTAGCGTAGTGGTTATGAATCGGGCTGCGAACCGCAAGCTCAGCAGTTTGAAACTACCAGCTGCTCCTCGGGAGAAAGATGAGGCGTTCTGCTCCCGTAAAGATTAACAGCCTCGGAAACCCTGTGCAGGGTCGCTATGGTTCGGAACCGACTCCACGGCATATAACAACAACTACAAATTTAAGAAAACAGAAAAAGAATAGCAACTTAAAACCAAAGTAAAGAGAATTTTTTTTTTAATTCAAGATCAGCATATTTTAATCAAACACTAGAAAACTTACTGAATACATAACAGCCCTAAGAAACTACCAGACAAATTTAGAAAGATAGTATGTAAACACATAATAATTGTAAACAGATAGTACGTGTTGACAACAAGAGCAAAGCAAAAACTGTAACACAAAATTCATACAGAAGAAAGCTGTTGAGAGCTTAAAAACCCTCCCCAATAAAGTTCCAGAGAAGCTCACAGTCAACATATGCAAAGCAAGAGCTGGTCTGGTTTAAAGACAATACTCTACAAGCTACTCTGGTGAATAACCACTGGGATCTTAAAAGCTCACGAACAGCTATCTAAGGTGCTATGGGACTCTCATTGTCCAGAGGCAAGAAGAGTGATGAAAACTGAAGATGCCAGGAAACAGTACAGTGGTCTAATGGACCACTTGAACATCAGTTTCCACAACTCTGGGACCAGAAAACTAGATGGGGCTTGGCTACCACTATCAACTTTTCTGCAGGGGATCACAAGAGAAAGTCTTGGATAGAGTGGTAGAAAATATGAAACAAAATTCAAGATCATAAAAAAAGACCAGGTTTACTGGACAGATAGAAACTGGTGGTGGTGGTTGTTGCTAAGTACCGTGGAGACTGGTAGAACCCCCAAATTATGGCCTTTAGTCACCGTTTAGGCCTAGAACTGAACTCACACCCCAAGATTCAAATTTCAGTCAAGCAATAAATAGGTATTTAGGGTGGAACAACACTAATGAGATACACACACCATACATTCGTCAATCATTCCAGTTCAAAGGGGCAGCATTTGCCTAAAGGCAAAGTTCAGAAGGGTTAGGAAAGAAGGTCAGGAAACAAACACAGAGAGGAACTGGGTAAGTGCTGGCACATTGAGAGATTGCAATCAGATGAAACAAAGTATATAATTTGTTGAATGCAAAATTTATAATTGGCTCTATAAACCACTCAATTCACAATAAAAATTTTCCAAAAAAAACAAACCCGTGAGCTGGTCTAGAATATTAAAACAGTGAATTGAAGGACGTACTCAGAATATCAAGATGTGCCCTCACCATCTTCTCTCCTGCTTATACTGAGCAGGAAGCATCCTCAACACTTAAGGACAAACTCACAGAACTGTTTTCTAAACAAAGTGAACAACTTGTCTTCAGTAGAGAGGATAATGCGTGTGGTAGCTGGAAGGAAAAGGTTTGAGCTATTACAGATGCTAGAATGAAGCACCACAGAAACTAAACAAAGATTACTCATCTATGGCAAGAACCTTGAAATCAGCTCTCTGAGGTGTGAGCTCTGATACAGAACACTCCTAACATTGGCAATGATGTCTTAGAAGCGGTGGAGTGTCCTGGGTTACTTGCAACTCAAAGGACAGGAGAGCCCACTGACACCCACAGAAGACACTCTATTATTACCCAATCTACTCAATTGCATTTCTAGTACTGTTTCCACTACCAACCCATACACATCACTTCTTCCTGCCCAGTGCTACTCCCGACAATGACCAAAATCATTAAATATATATTTAGACTACCAGTTGACTTTGAGTCATCAGCCCCATGCCCCATGTGTTGCAGAGCAAAACTTTTCTCCATAAAAGTTTCAGAAGCAGATTGCTAAACGTTTCTACTGAGACTTCTCTGAGTGGCTTCCAATAGTCAACTTTTAAGTTAGTAGTCAATCACTTAGATATTTATTCCACCCTTGGACTCCACGTATATGTTGTTTTTGTTGTTAGGTGCCATCAAGTCTGTTTCGACTCATAGCGACCTTATGCATAAAAGAAGGAAACATTGCCTGGTCTGGTGCCATCCTCAAAATTGTTATTTGAACCCATTGCTTCTGCCACTGTGTCAATCAATCTCATTGGGGTTTCCTCTTTTTCGCTGGCTGGTCCCTCTTAACAGGTCTAAAGTAAGTGAGACTAAGTCTCACACCATTCTCCCTTCTAAGGAACATTCTGGCTGTACTTTTCCAATACAGATTGGTTTGTTCTTCTGACAGTTCATGGTGCTTTCAATATTCTTCACCAATACAGTAATTCACATATATCAATTTATCTCTGGTCTTCTTTATTCATTATCCAATCATTATACACCTGTGAGATGATTGAAAATACCATGGCTTGGGTTAGGCATACCTTAGTCCTCAAACTGCTATCTTTGCTCTTAAACACTTTTAAGGAGGTGTTATACAGCACATTTGTCTCATGCAATATGTTGTTTGATTTCTTGGCTGCTGTTTCTATGAGTGTGTTAATTGTGGATCCAAGGAAAACAAAGTATTTCATAACTTCAATCTTTTCTCCATTTATCGTGATATTATTTATTGGTCCAGTTGGGAGGATTTTTGTTTTCTTTCCAATGAGGTGCAACCCATACTAAAAACTTTGATCTTCATTAGTATTTTAAGTTTTCTTCCCATTCAGCAAGAAAGGTGGTATTATTTGCCTATTGCAGGTTGTCAAGGATGCTTCCTCCTATCCTGATGCCATGTTTTTCTTCATCTAATCCAGGTTCTCCTATTATTTGCTCAGCATACACACAGTGAACGTATACCCTTGAGAACACACACATATTTACTACAATTTTTAAAAAGCAAACAAACTTGAATTTACTAACTACACATTATCAGTTCTGGAATGGATACTCAACAGTAACCTAGTACAGTGTTGGAATATGGTTGTTGCTCAGTATTTATTGAACTGATAAAAGTAAGACATTAGAAAGAGCCTAAATAGCAAACACTGTGGACTCTGGAGATTATAAACCTGCGTTTTAAATACTGACTTCATAACTGAATATCTGTTTGATCCAGGGCAAGTTATACTTACCCTGTTTCTCTTTCATGCCTCATTTGTCAAATTGGGATAGACTACATCCTCTTAAGGTTGGTGTGAAGATTAAGTGAACTAATAGTTGTTTAATGTACAGCAGTATCAGGCACATGTTGCTGTGAAGCGCATAGAGTCGGTTCCCACCCGTAGCGACCCTGTATAGGGTTTCCGAGGAGCAACTGGTGAACCGCA
Source organism: Chrysochloris asiatica (assembly GCF_000296735.1). Taxonomy (NCBI): domain Eukaryota; kingdom Metazoa; phylum Chordata; class Mammalia; order Afrosoricida; family Chrysochloridae; genus Chrysochloris; species Chrysochloris asiatica. The sequence continues at coordinate 1,823,094 of NW_006408846.1, forward strand.
GACTTTGGGGTACAAACTGACTTTGTGGTCCAGTGTATTAACCCACAGTGCCACACTAGGTCTCCCCCAGGCACATAGCGTTATGTATGTTGCTGTTATTGCTAGTTTGGGTTCAAAGCACTGCACTAGGTCTAACGAGTATAGAACATGAATCAAAACCCAATCTATATCCTCAAACTATGAGAGAGACATACACAGAAGCAATGTACACGTCAAAGCAGAATGAAATTAGACTGAAAGTAGGCACAGACAAGTGGACATTTCGACGGGATATTCACTCTCAAGAGAGTGAATCTAAGAGTTTAAGTGTTTGAACGGAGTTCTGAGAAAGAGCAGGATTTCAAGAGGTGGCTAAGAATGGCATAAAGGAAATCGCAAAGGATCTTAGCATAGGCCAAAATCTAAAATCGTGTTGTTTTCCAAGACGCCAAAAGATGCTGAACGTGATGGTGCGAACCGGGGATGCAGACGAAAACAGAACAGAGGAGGCTGCAGAGTGTTCATCAAGCAAAATGTCATGAGATGGAAGAGTATTGATAATAATATAGGCAATAACAGTAATAACCCGCCCCAAGGTATTGAACTGTAGAAAGAAAACAAAGAGCAAAGGGGTCATTAAGACAGCCAGTGTGGCCACGACCCATTTGCTCCACGATCTCCAGAGACAAGACTTGCAGCCAGCAGAGGGCAGAGTTGCCACTCTCTAAAGCGACGCAATCTGGAAGAAATACCGGAAGGTGGAGACTTGGCTCGAGAACAACTCCCACCAAGACCCAGAGGGCTGGCCGCCTCCCGTAACTTCCGCTTCTGCCGCCCTCCTCCGTCTACTTTCTTCAGTCGACCTACGGTGGAGCGGCCCCAGCGCGTGACCACACGTGACGGGGCGGCTGGGCCTGCAGGCCCTAGAAGGGACCCCCAATGGTAGAAAGCGGTGCGAAAAGGTGGAACATAACTTGAAAACCTCGATGATGATTGGAGTTGATGCAGTTAAACGCCCATCAGTGTTGTCCAATCAACGTCTAGCGGGAGGAGAAAAAGGGAAGATATTAACTAGTTCTCTGATCACATGCCGCGGGGTCTAGTGGGAGGAGCAGTTGCCCAGCGGCTGCTTGGCGCTTCCTGTTTCCGGTTCCCGGAGTGGGGAATCTGCGAGGCACTTAGGGGGACACTGGCCTCTGACACGAGCTCTGGGACCGGGGTCCGCGGCTGGCCACTCGCTGGCCCCGTCTCCCAGATCCAGACAAGAATTCACCGGGGGATTCTGAGCAGTGATTGCACCCTTTGCCCGTGGCACGTGAGTTTGAGGGGGCGTGGAGGAGTGGGAGGGCGGCTGGGGAGCGCTTACACCTCGGCGCCTGTGACAGGAGCTAGGATCGGCTGCCTTGCCCATGGTCCTGGGCAACCATCCGACTAAGGAGCCCTAGGGCAGAATGGAGGCAGACTCGTGAGGGCGGGATATCACAGAGTCCCGAAGGTACCCCACAAGACCAGGGAGGAAATTGACATATTCGAAAGTAAGAGACAGGAATGTTCCCTGGTATGGAATCCATGTGAGGGGTCACTGATTTGCAGAAGGAAGTTTGATCAGCGTCGTAGATGGAGGTAAAGAAAGTTCCATCCAATATTTGGAGGTGGCAGTGAGTGTGGTTTGGTTTTGGTTTATTGCTCTTATTATTTGGAAAGCCATGAGACTAGACTGAGGGAAATTTTCCGGAACCCTACCAAGGAAGAGTTTCTAGGGAAATGCTTGTATGTACGGTGTGGAGACTGAGAACTAATAGAGGATTATCTGCTGTTCCTCTTTGTAAGGAGTTTCCGCTATTGGGATATAGAACCACTCTGAGGCGCTTTCGGGAGCTCTTTCAACTTTGGGCCTTTTAGCTAATTGGAGCGGCCCTTCTGAAATATGTAGGCTTCTGAAGGCAAGGGAAAAGAGAAAGGCTTTTAACCCAAAGGTCAGTGATTCGAACCCATTAGCCTCGTGTCTGGAGAAAGATGTGACAGTCCACTTCTGTAAACACCATCACCTGGGAAACCCTGTAGAACACTTCCATCCTGCCCTATATAGCTGCTCACTTTGAGTTGGAATCAACTCCCCGCACACGAAATCAAAAATGGCAAATGGCCCTGGCTAGTCTTAAGGGGTGGAGGAGTGAGTGTCTCAAATGGCCCAGTTTCTGGAGTAATAAATGGCCGTCCCCATAAAGGAGAATGTGATGTATTACCACATAGATCTGTGGTTGTAGAATAAGAAAATTGGTAAATTTCAAGATCATAAAACCCTGCTGTTTACTTCCAAAACATCTAAACACCTTGAGAATCCCAGTGCAGCACACTTTAAAAAGGAATACTTAGTCTTTGCCTTGTTGCACCCCTATATTTGTTATCAGAAGTTTTCCAGAAAATATCTATGTCCAACTTCACACACATATGACATGTAAGTGGGTAAGCCCAAACCAAACCCATTTCCACTGAGTTGATTCCCACTCATAGCAACCACATAAGATAGATTAGAACTGCCCCTTGGTTTCCAAAGATGTCATCTTTACAGAAGCAGAGGGCCACAGCTTTCTCACATGGAGCTGTTGGTGGATTTGAACTATGACTTCCTTTTGATTAACAGCTGAAGCCCTTAACCACAGCACCTTTGCAGATATATGTATATAATGCGTGCATACACACACAAGAGGGAGCTTCAGAATATTCTTGAAAATATGATTTAAAAGATAATGGATCTTTTTCACAGATTTTCTGAAGCTGTGTGTGTGAGTATATGTGATATACATCACCAAACTTGAAGCAGAAAAGAAAGAAAACGAAATGTAATTGCCATGCCATTCTCATCTTACCTTTTTGAACCAATAAGCAAATGATAAATATTTCAGCCTAACTAATGCTGAAGGTTGGTAGTTCAAGCTCACCAGCTGCTCCTTGGAAACCCTATACAGGGTCGCTATGGGTCGGGATCAGCTCATCAGCACTTAACAACAACGATGCTGAATGTAGGGTGTTTAACCCTTCATCACTTCCCAGTTGTGTGAGTTTCTTTGTTCTGTTTTGTGGAAAGAACAGCCTTCTGTATCGTCACCTCTTCAGAAAACTGTTCCTGGGAAAGAGCTGAGAATGTTGACATATTAAATTAGATCCTGAAAGAATATAAGAAACTTGGTGTGCCAAATCTATATAATAACAAAACATGCCTCCTGTTTGTTGGCAGTAAATCAGCTGCTCAAATCTGTGTGTTGAGCAGTGGATTAATTTGGAAGGTAGAAGGGAGGTTGAGATGTGAGTTTTTTTTTAATTCCACTTTCTAGTTAACTGTGTGAGGAATCACTTTCCAAATACCTTTTGTGTCAAAAAGAAAGCATAGCTTTGACTGCCTACGCTCATCCAAAAATTAGTGTAGAAAGGGGTATTCATGTATCTTTAAACTCATTAGTACCATTTCACTTCTACCCATTTCAAGTTGAGTCAGTGGAAAACAAGTTATAGGACTTTAAAGAGTATTCAAACTCAAGTCAGATATATAGTTTGAAAGCATTTTATTCAAGTTTATAATTATATCTTTGTGTCAGGAAAATTAGTGATACACTTTTATGCTTGTCCCTGCGTGGCACAAGCAATATGTAATCGCCTACTAATCTGAAGGTTGCTGGTTCAAACCCACCCAGTAGTACTTAGGAAGAAAGAACTGGCAAATCACTTCTATAAAGATTACAACCAAGAAAATCCTGTGGTGCAGATCTGTTCTGTAACATATGAGGTCACTGTGAGTCAGAATTGATTCAGCCACACTGCTTTCATTTTTTAAATAATGGCTTGAGGAATTATTGATAGATACCAGAGTGAAGTCTTGTTGCAGGGTAAATCATGTGTTCTGGGTAGGAAGATGGATTAGAGAAAAGAAAATGAGTTTGAGAAATAGGAATCTTTGTGTTTCCGTTCTTATGATTATAGAAGCCAACAAGTGCATTAGATTTACAAAATAGTAAAGTGTCTTGGTGATTCCCACGAGTTGTCAGCAATTTGGAACATAGACAGCTATACTTAGTGGATAGAAATCTAGTAGATAGAAATCTAGTGACTAGTAGAGCCTGAAAAGGTGAGTTCTGGCAGTCAACTTCACACTACTCATTTTGTCCTAGTGAATGTTCTCCCTATAATTTATATGCTGCAATTATTTTTATAAAGAAGGTGAACCATTCAAGTAAATGGAAGTTAAGTTATAGGTACTGTGTCAAGCTGCTGCCACTGTGCCAACCCATTTCGTTGAGGGTCTTCCGCTCTTTTGCTGCCCCTCCACTTTTCCAAACATATCCTTCCCCAGGAAGTTTCTTAGCACAGAGACATGAAAATGTATTACTTACAATTTTTAATGTACTACTTTTTGCATATAGCCTTGGTGTGGTGCTGTTGGATAAGCACTGGACTGGTAACTACAGGGTCTGCAGTTCTAACCCACTAATTGCTTGTAGAAACCCTGTCCCGGGTCCCTATAAGGAGGAACCAAGTCGATGGCACACAGCAACTTACTGCATATGCCAAAGATTCCTCTACTTGCTGCAGAATTGAAGTACCATTCACTCATTACACATCTGTTTTATCTCTTTCTTTTCTCCCCTGATCCCTCCCTTCGCCAACACACACACTCTCTCCCAAAAGGATGCTCCCCTTCAGCTGCTGGAGGACCGGCCTGCTGCTTCTGCTTCTCCACGCTGCGGCTGTGAAAGAAACCTGGCAGGCAGAAGAAAAAACCTGTGACCTCGTAGGAGAAAAAGGCAAAGAGTCAGAGAAGGAGTTGGCTCTACTGAAGAGGCTGAAACCACTTTTTAACAAAAGGTAAAATGAGAGGAACCGTAAGGGGCTCAATTTGAGATAGTCTTTTGCCTCTTACTGATTTTATTTCAATATTACTATGGAGAGAACATAGGTATAATAGCCTCTTATAGGAGATGGTTCTAATCTGTGTGTTAGCAGTATTGGTATTATTTGGCCGGGGTACCTTTCCAAGAGGGAACATTGTGGCTCCATACGATAAGCACTGGACTGCTATCCACACAAGGTCTGTGGTTTGAGCCCACCAAACTCTATATGGGGGAAAGATGAGGCTTTCTGATCCCTCAAAGATTTGAAGGCTTGAAAATCCTATATAGGATTTGCTGTGAGTCGGATCCAATGTGACGGCACTTAACAGCCATTTTTCCAAGAGACCAGCTTTTAGGAATTCAGTCATGTTTGATATCTAAATATAGTGGAACTTCAGAAGTGTAAGATACATGTGTTTAAGCCTGTATAAAATCATCATAACTCTCAGGAAACTTCTTACATATTAATCTGTAAATAATTGCCGTCGAATTGACCCTGACTTAGGGTAACCCCATATGTGTCAGAGTAGAACTATGCTCCACAGGGTTTTCAGTGACTGGTTTTTCATAAGGAAATCACCAGGTCTTTCTGCCAAGACACCTGTGGGGAAAGGTGATCATGAACAGAGACTCTTTCAGTCAGTCATCATCAGCAATCATGATGGTCTATCGTGGTCATGGATTGCTTAGGATTCAAAAATTACTGTTTACTAGTACATTTAGCCATAATGCCACCTAAGTAAACCAAGCATGCCTGCTCTTCCTGAGGTTGATAGCTAATCATTTTCTTTTCTTTCTTCTCACATCTCCTTACAGCTTTGAAAGCACTGTGGGCCAAGGCCCAGATACATATATCTATATGTTCAGGGTGTGCCGGGAAGCTAGCAACCACACAGCTGGAGCAGGCCTGGTGCAGATCAACAAAAGTAACGGGAAGGAGACGGTGGTAGGGAGACTCAATCAGACTCACATCTTCAATGGAAGTAAGACTCTCTCTATTGATTGACTGATCCCAAGTCAGTCCCTCTGTCAATCTTATATATCTTAACTTTCCCCAGGGTCTGTAGCATATCTTGGTCTGTGCAGGTCAGCAGGCCTGCGATGGCAGTAAACCACAGGATGTCTGTGTGTCCACAGCTGTTTGTTTTATGTGTTTGTTTTAAGGTTAATGGAAAGTTTATGCAAAAAGAAGACTCTAGTCAAATACTTACTTAACAAATACTTAACTTTCATACAGGCATAAAAATGCTAGCCACTTGCCAGTTCTCTTAAAGTAATCAAACTGCCAGTTAAACTTAAGTTCAGCCTTTTTTGTAAATCAGTCAATCTACAGGAATTCACCCAACAACTTTTGCTGTGGTGGTGGTGGTTCTCAAAAATCATGAAGCTCTTTTTGCTGCTAGGACTATATTGAATACCTGTATTCTAATTTCCTACCTTTAAGCAGACAAATCAGTAAGTTATTTAGTGTACATAGTTGGTGCTTTAGTAGAATAGTTTGGGTTTTTTTAACAAGTCCATCATATTTACTAGATCTGTGACCTTAAAGAAGTCCTGGTGTGGTGTTGTAGGATAAGCACTAGACTGCTAACCGCAAGGTCTGTAGTTCAGACCCACCAGCCACTCCTCAGAAACCATATACAGGGCTCATGATGAGTTGGACCCAACTCGGTGGCACTTAACAATAACATGACCTTGAAAAATCATTTCAAAGTTTTTGTCTTGTTTTTTCATATTTAAAATAAGGTGAATTCTTACCTTAATCACCTTACATGATTGTTGCGAGAATTAAATGAGATATTTTGCTAAAGAACTTTGAACACAGTGAATACTAAAGAAGAAATGTAGTCCAGTCTTAAAAGAATTATCCACTTTGAATTTACCTGTGGCTAATTTTAAATCTTAGACGGGCTCCCCTCTGCTACCCAGTGATTGTATGGACCCTCTTCTTTTGCTGTTAACAGGTGTTCAGAAAATGTGAATCAGTATTAAATAAAGGTATGGATCATAATTAGTGTTAAACTATCAGTTGTCTGCCTTTAATGCGGAAAATTAGGATTATTGTTATAGGAGTATCTGATTCTTAGTTACCTTAAGAAAGCAAGTTTTAACCTGACATTTCTGATATGTAGTACTCACTGATAAGGGTTGTTTCAATTAATATTCATCTCACTGAATCCTTTAGTTCCACTCTGCCTTTTCCTGACTCCCTAGTTGCATTTTTCTTGCCCCTTCTCAGGTAATTGGATCATGCTGATCTATAAAGGAGGTGATGAATACGACAACCACTGCGGCAAGGAACAGCGTCGTGCAGTGGTGATGATCTCCTGTAACCGACACACCCTAGCGGTGAGGCATCATGGGGTGTATAAGTCTAGGAAGATGGTGATAGGATCAGCCTGAGGTAGGAGAAAACTTCCAGAGGAGGTGAGATGTGTCAGGGTGAACATGAGAAAACTAGGAGTTCAATTTTTATGTCATAAAACACCCATGTACCATCATACGTGGAAAGTAGGTTATCGAACCAGGAAGAGCAGGTGGGGTTTGTTTTTTGTGGGTTTTTTGGATAGAAAACACTTTACCTCTTAATTTGTTGGGCTCTGTCCTCTCATCATTAGGATAATTTTAACCCTGTATCTGAGGAGCGAGGCAAAGTCCAAGATTGTTTCTACCTCTTTGAGATGGATAGCAGCTTGGCCTGTTCCCCAGAGGTCTCCCATCTCAGTGTGGGTTCTATCTTACTTGTCACGTGAGTACCTGATTTCTTTCATCAATCCAAGCCATTTTACTAAGTCAAGAATAACTCTTTGGTGATACATGGGTATGATTTGTATGTGTGCATTATTACTCCAATTTAGAAGGGAGAACTCTAAAAATACAAGTTAAAAAATTAGTAGGTTTAATATTTTGTGTCAATGAATATTTGTATTCTGGTGCTTTCTTTCTTTTCACTGTGGATAGCCGGGCAGTTTTTAATTCTGCCCCATTAGATTGTTAAAACTTCGGGAGAAATGGGATCATATACAGCAGTGAGTCAGAAACACACATATTATGTCTCATTGTTTCTGAATATTTTGCTTCTCTCAGGCTGACTTTAATTGGTTATCTAAGGAAGCTACCAACCCCCATTTCCATTGGGCATTACCCTTTGTTACAGACTACAGCACAGAGATTGTAAAACTATAGAAGTTATTAGTAAGTTTTGGTATTTCTCAGTTTTAAAGTATAGCTATCTTTCTTTCTCCACAGGTTTGCATCACTGGTGGCTGTGTATATTATTGGGGGGTTTCTATACCAGCGACTGGTGGTGGGAGCCAAGGGAATGGAGCAGTTTCCTCACTTGGCCTTCTGGCAGGATCTTGGCAATCTAATAGCCGTAAGTAACAAGGAAACTGAGTCTTACTCTGTTTAAAAGGTTGGGTGACAAATTGTCCTGTTGTTCAGGACTGAGGAGTTTCCAGAGACATGAGCATTCAGTGCTAAAACCACAGAAGCCCCAGGCAAACCAAGAATGTTGTCCTAATACAAAATTAGTATAATATCCTAGTTCTTGTCCTCAAAAGTCCTTACTAGTCCATTAGAAGATGATCTCATCTCCTAAAATCCTTACTTGTTAAAGGGGTTTAGTGTGGTACTATAGGATCAGCATTGGACTGCGAATCACAAGTCGGTAGTTCAAACCACCAGCTGCTCCTCAGCACCCTATACATAGTTGCTGTGAGTTGGAACCAACTCAGCAGCATTTAACAACAGATGAAAGGAATGGAGGAATGCTCACCAAAAGTTTGTGGCTCATACCTACCAGAATCTCTAAGGGAGAAAAGACCCAGGACACAGCAATCTGCTCCCAGTAAAGATGTGTTGTTGTATGCTGTCAGTTCCAACTCAGCAACCTTACAGAAAGATTGAAACTGCCTCCTAAGGTTTCTTAGGCTGTAATCTTTATGGGAAGAGATAGCTGCGAAGTCCTTTCTCCCAAGGAACTGCCAGTAAGTAGGAATCGTCAACCTTTAAGTAAGCAGCTGAGAACTTAACCGGTGCTCCCTCTACACTCATTCCCATAAAGAACCCCTACGGGACCTCCTACTGTCCTGTAGGGTCATGTGAGTAAGAATTTGGAAGAAAGAAGAGTCTAGCTCCTTGGCTTCCTTTTGAACATCTGAATCTTGCATCTTTGGTATTTCCTTCAATGTCCCTGGAGAAAAGCAGTTCTTGCCACATCCTTAGACCATAAAAATACCTTGCTTTGCCCTAAAGTTGCAGAGTCTGAGTTCTCTCCTTTTTTCCCCTGTAGGATGGTTGCGACTTTGTGTGCCGTTCTAAACCCCGAAATGTACCTGCTGCGTATCGCGGTGTTGGGGATGACCAGCTCGGGGAGGAGTCAGAAGAAAGAGATGATCATTTATTACCAATGTGATAGCACTGTAAATGTCCAACCTCTTCAGCACCCCCAAACCAAAGCATACTCAGCCAGATTTCTCAAGTGTCTCCACTCATCCAACCCTAGGCACTGCTCTTGCTTTACAGACTGCTTTATTTTTATCTTCCCTTTTGCTCCCCTATTTTGTAGGCTAGAGATAATAGGGTCAGTGACTAAGAGGCTACTAGACTCTTGGCATCCATAGGTACAAACACAGTGATCATAATGGGTAAAAGGGTATTGTAGGCTCCCTGACCCTTTCTTTTTTAAATACCTTTTCACAAGTTTCTGAGACACTGGATTTTTTTTTTTTTTAATTAAGGCAAATTTTGGTTGCTTTCATGCTGTTAGTCTACTGTAGGTTCCATGAGAATCTGCATGGGATTTCTTGCTGCTTGGAACTACTTTGCAGTGATCACTTGGTTGCAGTCCAAGTTCTAAAGCACTGCTATTTGGTCTGAACCTGGAAAGGTCCTAAACTTGTTTTTCCCACCTGTGATTAGGGCAGGAAAATGTGGATAATTCTCAATTACAGGATTATAAGGTGTCATATGTTACATTGGAGTAACTTTATAGCTTGAACTGGATCATCCTGGATGTGTTCTTGACCATTTGTATATAGCCAGAATACCTAATACAGAAATCCAGTCAGTTGACAGACACCCTACAGCTCACAGGGATTCCAGTAAAGGGAAGTCAGTTTACCTGGTAGAGGGATCTTCTTGGCCCTGCTTACAGTAAAAGCTGGCAAAGCTTTTTTATTTCCTAAAGGATTTCCTTCTACCAGTATTTCTAAACGTATGCTGCACTTTCTTACCAAGTATAATTTTGACTCTTCCTATGTCCCCCATAATTACACAGAAAGGGAATGGAAGCAAAAAAAGTGAGGCAGCTAGGGCTCTGCTGTCCTTTGGTCTGGGTACAGAATGCTGTCCCATCTGCCCCTTCTGCTGGCTCAGGGAGGTGTCTTCTCGTCACATTTTTGTGGTACTTTGGTACGGTGTTTTTAATATTTCTGTTTAGGTCATGTGCCCCAAAGTAAACCCCTGGGCCACCAGAAGAGTACAGGGAGGACCCAATCAGCAGGGAGCTGCTTTTATAGGCTTTAGAGGGAAAACGAACTTACTTCATCTTTGAACTTTCGATACTATAGGAATGAGTTTTCTTTGTAAACAGAAAATTATGTTATAAAAGTGACATCTTTTTTATTTTTATTTTTGGTTTGCATCCCATCCCCACGCTGGTGTTTTAAATGCAAAAAAAAAAAAAACAAAAAACCTACACTTTTTGTACCAAAAAGAAAAAACACAGATTAAAAAAAAGAGAGAGACCAGGTTGGCTTAATCATTTGCGTGAAACAGGACAAATATTGTGATAGAGTACGACAAGAGACCAATTTTCGATCTTTTTTACTGAGGAAGGGGAAAAAAAAAATATTTTGAATTTTTTGTTGTACAAGGAATAGCACCTAAGGCAGGTACTTATATTCCTGACCTTAGCCCCACACACTCCTGTTTTATAAAGCTATAGGACAGAGCAGAGTTGGAATTGAAAAGAATGGTAGGGTAGAAGACAACAAATAAACTGGGGGGTGGGGATGGGGTTCAGAAAGAATGACAACAGCCACACAGGTGCCAGTCAAACGCTTTCAGTCCCTGCAGCAAATCACATGCCAACCAAGTCTCTGGTTGGTGAGCCTGCCATGGATGCAGGTGAATGTGGAATACTAAGGGAGGGAGTGACAATAAACAAGTAAGCTCTGGGCCATGCCACAGCCACAGCGGGGCAATCCAGAGGGAAGAGGGGGTATACCGGATTTTGCTACTTGTGTCACACAAGCTAGAGAACCCTACCTCTCCCCTTGGGGAGGCAAACCTACATCCCACCCATTGCCTTGCCTTACCATATTGAATACTCTCTTCTTGGAGAACTGAGACTGTCTAGATGCTCCACTCCAGGATAAGGCTGAGCAGCCTTTGTTCTCTAGACTGCCACTTTTATAAAGATAGACTTAGGATCAATGGGAAAGGTAAGAATTGCGAACTTTTTAAAAAAATTAAGAACCCAGAGAAAATGTCAAAAGCTGCTGCCATGCTTGGAGCACCAGCACCCAGTTTTTTGCACTCCTCTTCCCTGTCTCAATAATCCCCTTGCTGGGAGATTATATAATTGGAACAGCTCTTTGTTCCCTACAAAGTCTCTGCTGGTTCCAGGTTATATGACCCAGACAGTAAGGAGTGTCTGTCTTCGGCTGATTTGTGCAAGAGAGCACATTAGGTTTCCTTGAGGACATTTATCTTGGCGCAGATCTTGAGGGCAGGACCCAGTTTGATGTTCATGGCACTCATAAGATGTTCTTCTTTAAGTAATAAAAGGGCCTGTCCATCAATTTCCTGGGAACGAAACTCCTCTGCAATCTCTTGGCAGCCTAGAAGGAAATGGCAGGAATGTGTAAGATGCTGCATTTTAACAAAGGGAAGTCAAAGATGTAAAAACGAGCATTGTTAAGTTGGTTCCGACTCAGCAATTACAGGGTTTCCAGGGAGCCACTAGTGAGTTTGAACCACCAGACTTGTGGTTCAAACCAACCTTGCAGTCCTGTGCTTTTCCTTCAGCGTCACACCATAAACATGCTTAGTTGTTGGTTCCAACTCAGCAACTCTGTATAGGGTTTCAAAGGAGTGGCTGGTGAGCTTGAACTGCTCACCTTTTAATTCAAACCAACCTTGCAGTCCAGCTCATTAACCCACAGTGCCACTAAAACTCACTTTTCCTAAAGTCAGTTATAAAGGCCTAAGATGGCACGCAAAATACAATTAAGGCAATTGGCTATCCAAAAGAAACAGCCAAGGTCACGAAAGGGAAAACTAGTACAACTAAGTCCACAGAAATAACTTCATCCAAATGGCTATAAGGGAATAGGAGAAAAAAAATCGTGCACATTTTCATTTACCTCTGGAAATTATTAAAGATCCTTTGTAACAGTTTAATTTAAGGGGCCGAATTCAAACAAATAATAGCAGGATATGATTGATCTCTGGAGAAATTTATCCCTTTGTCTAAGAATAAGTTAGATATTGTGGAGGCAACATGAGCCCTCTTAGTTTCTAGTCACCACCAATAAAAAAAAGTTACATTTTTTATCCCTGTTGGGTATAAAAACATCTTTTCTCTAAAAAGTTGTGTAAGATAAATAACTTCAACAATTAGAATTAGAGGCTTTGTCCTACCATGTAAGCCCTGTTGTTGTTAAGTGCCGTCGAGTCGGTTCCGACCCATAGCGACCCTGTACAGGGTTTCCGAGGGTGTAAATCTTTACGGGAGTAGAAAGCCTCATCTTTCTCCCGCGGAGCAGCTGGTAGTTTCGAACCGCTGACCTTAAGGTTCGCAGCCCGATTCGTAACCACTACGCTACCAGAGCTACCAGAGCATGTAAGCCCTACTACTTAAAAATAAGTTAAATATCTTCTCGGACAATGGTCCATGTGGAATGGTGCAAAGAAAACAAACAAAGCATACACATGCCCCAGGTTCTGGTGGAGGCCCTCAGTACCTTGTAGAGAAGCAATAAACTCATACACTTCCTCTACACTCCAACGGCTAGGGTTACTGGACAGAAACACAGGGTTGATGCCATGTAATTCTGGTGTTGGCGGAGCTGTGTTGGGATTCACCAGGTCTCGTTCTCCATGCCCAGCTCTCACTGATAAAGGCCCCGGAGATGTTGGAGAGAGTGCTTCATCATAACTGGAATTATCTGAACCCCGACTAGAGTCTTCTTGTCCCTACAGAGAAAATAGCACAAGTGAGGGCAAGAACAGCTCATCAGTATCATGAGTCCCAACTTCCTCAACCAACCTGGGTTGGAGTTAACGTTAGGCATACAGTAAAACTCATCTCATAATGTGAAATCACAGTCTTGATTCTCCCTTTTCTTGCCATATTACTAACAATGGCTCTAGATTATCTCTACTCAAGTACACTATAAAGATTAATGGATATGTGAACCAGTCATCAGGCATGAGGAAATAAAGATCAGGATGTCTTGAAATTCAGAGTAATAGAATCCACATGAAACCAGAGTTCTGGTGTCACACGTTTTACCTGGGCAAAGGTATTGCTCTGCAGGGGATGAAGCTAAAAGGTCCACTTTAAAGGTGGCTGGCTCTACAACAGAAACTGACCCGGTGACGCTTGCCCTGGATCTTGGTACGGGCAATGTCGGAGTTGCTGCGGCGGGGCCCACGGCGGCGAACACGAGCATAGTTGGCTTCCTGAAACTCTTTCATTTTTTTCCTCTTCAATCTGAACTGGTGGCTACAGCTCACATTGTACCTATAGGTCAGAGGATATGGAAGTGCTATAAAAGGTATCAGCAGTGCTACAAACCACTCTTGCTACCCAGCCCTAAATGTGAATTGCTACTTTAAGAGCTCATTTGGAGTAGGGAATAAAAGTGAGACATAAAATATCAACAGTGAGCTGATCCCAGAGAATGTACGACCTTTGACATAGGAACCATGCTGAGGCAAAGAGGGGCCTATAAGTACCTCTTGGCACAAGTCATGGAGCAGAACCTCTTGGAGCCACGAAACTGTTCCGCTGGGGCGTACTTCCCACAGTACTCGCACTTTAGGAGGTTTGCCTTCTTATCTAGTTCTGGAAAAAAAAAAAAAAACAACAGGCATAGCTGGAGAGTCAACATCAGTTTCTGCTATCCCTCAGGCCATCGTTAGGCCTAGGCCTGGACTGTAATCTTTCAGAGATATACTGACATAGTTGTCCCCACCAGAGACCCATACAACCTAATTAGGAATCTCACACAACATTCCAGAGCCATAATATAAGCAGGGAGAAGGTGGGGAATACAGGTAAAAATAAGACTGGACACAAGGTGATACTTGTTGAAGCAGAGCAATCGGCACATGGGGGTTTTCATTTGACTAATCATGATCAAAAGTTAGAAAATAAATTAGAAAACGTAAAAATCTAAAGTCATAAGGATTTGTCCTTCAAGATATAAAGTTTTAGTGTCTTTCTATTTGCATTGTAAATGTCTTGCTAGCTAATTTTATATGGATTTATCCAAATACACTCCATCTTTGAATGGGAAAGAACTAATTGACTAAAATGAGAAAGATAGCAGATCCTTCTTCCACAAAGATTTTCAAAACCAAGGAGGAAAATCTACAGTCCTTAATACAGATTACAGAATCTATAACAAGGAAAAACTGGAAGTTAAGGATATTAATAACCTACTTTAGATCTTTTTTGTTGTTGTTGTTGTAAAAGTAGAACTCTGGTAGCACAGTGATTATGAATCAGACTGCTAACCTCGGGGTCAGCAGTTCAAAACTACCAGCTGTTCCACAGGAGAAAGATGAGGCTTTCTGTTCACGTAAAGATTTACAGCCTCAGAAACCCTAGTACAGGGTGGCTATGAGTCGGAACGGACTCCATGGCAAACAATAACAAAGCCTTTTAGTAAAGAAAAATGTAACAGGTTACCTTAGCTTGATAAAATTCCCAGTAACTTGTGACTACATACAATGATACTAATACGGCTTCTGCGTGTTGATGAGAAACTCTAATGGCACAGTGGTTACAGCACTCGGCTAACCAACAGGTAGTGTCTGAATCCAATAGTCCTCTCCTCAGTACAAAGACAAGGCAGGCTGTTTCCATAAAGATTTGCAACTTTGGGGAAGTTCTACTCTGCCCTATAGGGCCGCTATGAGTTGGAATCAACTAGACAGCAATGAGCAGGTGTATAGTAAAACTTAATATACTTATTTTAAATGACTCATTATTTTATACCAACTCCTCAAACATATCTCCATGAACCTCTAACCCAAATGGGGTTTTAAGTACTTACCAGCAGATGGGCTGTCCCCTCCCAAGGGGCCACCTGACTGATTCTCATCCAGTCCTGTTGTGACACCAGTCTGCAGTGGCTTCTCAGACTCTTTCAGCAACTGAGAACAACCCACCTGTCCAAGTGACAGTTCACAGTTAAGTTAGCCTGTTTCCTTTCTGTGTCTATATAAGCTATCTGACATTCCTCGCCATCATTCCTTTGCCTGTATCCAAGTTTGGCTCAGAAAGAGTTACTTTCAACATTGCAATCAGGAGTCTAATTGGTTTTTTTCAGCTAACCCATTCAGTGGCATCACTAGGGTTGATGTAGTACACCCTCTCTGTGCAGTTAAGTCATGGTGTCACCACCCTATGGGCCATCTCCCATACCAGACCATACAGAATCTTTAGCCATGTTCATTGTCAATTATAATCCACAGACTAATCTGTAATATGAAGAGCTCTGCTAGCGTTGGTGGTTACGAGTCAGGCTGCTAAGCTCAGGGTCAGCTGTTTGAAACTACCAGCTGTTACAAAGAAGAAAAATGAAGCTTTCTGCACCCATACAGATCTACAGCCTCGGAAATCCTATGTAGCTGTAAACTGCTGAAATGTAGTATTTCTTAGATTATCCAAATAATAAACAAAACTGTGTTTTAAAATCCTATATTACAACACTATT
Source organism: Chrysochloris asiatica (assembly GCF_000296735.1). Classification (NCBI taxonomy): domain Eukaryota; kingdom Metazoa; phylum Chordata; class Mammalia; order Afrosoricida; family Chrysochloridae; genus Chrysochloris; species Chrysochloris asiatica. Next base: position 1,838,917 of record NW_006408846.1, read on the forward strand.
AGTAACTGAACAGAGAAGGCTTTTTGATTTCTCTGTTTCCTTTGATTACTACTACATTCTTAATAGTTACTGATATTAATGACCATTTATTATTGCTAAAAACACCAGAAAATTTAACAAAGTCAGCAAGTACAAAACACCGTCAACAAAAAGTACAGCCCGTTCTTGAATTTCACACGATGACTATCTGAGAGTTCTGACTGGAGCACGTTAGAAGTGTCCAAAAGCCCATCAGCATCAAGTTTTAGCCATATACTGATGCATGTAAGCTGGGCTTACAAAACCTCTTCTTGTTCTAACTAGCTACAGAGATATAAAACACAGTAACTCTTCAGATGAAACACTGAACAAAACTTTTAGACAGTCATTTTGGTGTCACCCTCCTCTGACTGCATTTCCCAGTGTGGTCCCCACCCCCAGCACCAACTCCCCTAGTGATGCCACTGAAGTCACCAGAGTCCCTGCCCTGGGGCTTCCTATTTTGTCCTTTTTCCTTGCTAAGGTGCAGAATGCACTAGGAGCCCAATCAATACATCGGGTTCTAGTCTTGGCTCTGCAACTAACTTTCTGGTACCTAAAAAAATCTTGCGTAACTTCTCTACCTCAATTTTATTCACTATAAAACATTCTCAATTGTCAAACACTATAGGTTTAAATTTTACTTTCTTCCTTTCCTTCTCTCTTCCCAACATTTTCATTTTCTCATGAACACTCTCCTTTCTCTTCCTTTCCCCCTCTATAACTATCCCAATACACAGCACACATTCTCTATTAAACAGCTCTTGGCCTTTTGTTCTTAGTAGAGTATGAAAAGACAATCAGACAAGTCCCCACTTTAAAGTCCCACCTTCTGGCCCCACCCTCACCGGGAAAGGCTCTGCTCCTTCCTGGATAACAAAGCCTTCAATGATGTGAGTGAGAATCTGGGGCTTCACAATGGCCTGTGGGGGTTTGGAGTCACCCATCTGTCTGGACACCATGGCTAGTGTAGGAGGTGGTGCTGACGGAGCAGGAGTCAAGGTTACTAATTCACTGTTTGGGGTATTAGCATTCACACTGGCCACTGGTTCAGCTTTTTCTGGAAAACAAACACAGATTAAGGAGCAAATAGGGAATGACATTATTGACCCAGGTAGATCTTCCACAATGATACATCTTTACATGCGCCAGACTGCAAAGCCGTCTGAACTGCAAGGTTGGTGGTTTAAGCTCACCAGCTGCTCCTCGGAAACCCTATATAAGGTCGCGATGGGTCGGAACCGACTCGACGGCACTTAACAACAAAAACCTTGATTACTCACTCTGGATTCCCTGTTTTTGTTTTGTTTTATTACTTTAGGACCTTTTCTATGAACTAGATTTGTCTTCTGGCTCATTTAAAATTCTCCTATCTCTGTGCATTCCAATAGCATTTTATTGTAGAAGTTACTTACCTCCAAGACTGTTTTTCTCCTCTATGGCCTTTGGGCTCTCTGCTATTGGAGATGCCTTAGCAGGTATCATTGAACCCAATGTAGAAACATCTCTCTCTTCTTCAGACTCAGCCTTGCGTTTGACAGCCATTGTCTGGGGTTTACTCTATACAGTAAATAGGAAATAGGGAAGAAGAAAGAAACCAAGACGTATGAGTATTAAGACTAAAAGGAACCAAAACTACACCCATACTTTTGGGATCATTTTTGAAATTCTATATTCCTCAGTTTGTATCCTTCCCATAGTACATGAAAATTGCTGATCATTTCCAAAAAAACTTAACTACTACATCGGAGCAAAAGAAAATACATTATTTGGTCTTTGCCTAGACCTTGAGACTCTAGTTTCATTACAGAGCAATCAAGAACTGTTCTTTTTCTAAAGATTAATTAGGTCACGGCTATCTTAATACATACTCAAAAGCCTATAACGTTTGCAGTAGCAAATTAAAGAGTATAAAGTTCAGATATGCCCATTAATGTGTGTGGTCCGTCTTTCTCTCACAAAAGGAGCAGGTAAATATCACTATTAACCTCAATTATTAAAGTTCCATCTATTTCTACTAGACCCCAAGTCCACTCTCAAGGTGAGAGTTTCTTTAAAACCACCAGACATCACTCACCGGCAGGTGTACAGACTGCATATAGAAGGCAGCAGGAACCTGGGTTACAACAGGTGAGGAGGTTGTTGCACCACCCTTTACAACATGTGCTGTCCCCTGCACAGGGCCAAGGGTCATCCCAGAGGCCAATGCAGGAGGGCACTCCTGCAGTGCACCAGGAGCCTGGGGTGAAGGTGGTGAGGCCGCCAAATGGGCCTGATTAGCTGTCTGCACTGAACCAGGCATTCCCCGGGAAGTAGGTACAGCAGCTGCCAGCTGTGCCAAACCCAAAGCCTGTGCCTGGGCTGTACCTGGCTGTCGGGTGCCTACAACTTGAACCGGGATGTGAGGTGGTGGTTGCTGAGTAGCAGACATCTTAGCAGCTCCTAACTGAGGAGGCTTAATAGGTGCTCCAGGTGGTTTGGACTGGATGGGGATGGGTGGCTTGAGGGCTGGGTCAGGTGGGAGGGACAGAGGTGAAGACTGAAGCATAGGTTGAACCACTAAGGTCTGAGCTTGCTGCTGGGACTGGGAAGGTGCGACCTGCTGAGTAGGTGGGACCTGTGGGGGCTGAGGGGCAGTGAGGGTTGTGGCTTGCTGCTGTTGCTGCTGCTGTTGCTGCTGTTGCTGCTGCTGGGCCAACTGGAGGTGGGTGGCTGTGTGGAGCAGCTGTGACTGACGGTGCTGGAACTGTTGCTGGTGGTGGATGGCAATCTGCTGCTGGATCACCACCTGTTTCTGCTGTAGGTGGATCTGTTGTTGCTGCTGAATCAGTGAATGGGGTTGGATCTGTGTGTAGGTGGCTACAGGCATATACCCACAAGGGAACAGAGAGAAGTACAGAAAATAATTATCATTATAAAATAAAAGTAAAATCATCTTTCCACGATGTAACTAGCTTTAGATTCATACAGTGAATAAACTTGGAGGAAACTTAGAGATCACCTCATTCTTACTCTTCCCCCTGAATCAGACATGATCATAATCTAGTCTTCAACACCTCAAAGAAAATAACTCCCTTCCTTGCACAACCATTTAACAATCCTCAAAAACTCTCCTGCATTTCTCTAACTTCCATTTTCTTTGATCTACTTAAATAGCAAATCCGTTTCACTCTGCAGTCAGCAAGACAGACTGGCTCCATGAAAATAGGGAACGGGTTTGTCAAAGCTCTACCTCCTAGAACACAATAGGCCCTTCAATAAGAACTGAGAGAATGAAGGGAGTAAACTGAGGAATTCAGCAGAGAAAACAAGGCAACTTATGAAGCAACTGCTACCGGGTGTGAAATCGAGATTGATCTGTTATCTGTCCTCTCTTCTCCTAACTAGTAAGTCCAAGGATGACATGATTTTTCCTTCCACTACTCCAGGGCCAAGTTGTGAGAAAAATGGCATTCTGAGAGGTGACAACTCACCTGAGCTAATAAGAGTCTGGCTGGGAGCAGGGGCTGCTGTCCGTGTCAGGTTCATGCCCACACTCTGCTGACTACTCCCCTCGGCTTCCGCCTTCTTGGCTGCTGCACTTTCGGCCTCTGTCTGGCTGCCCTGGCTCACAGTCACTGTTTGGGCTGCAGGCAAGGGCTGTACCACTCCTGTGCCTTTTCTGGGACAGCTCCCACCACCACCCATTCCTGAGGAAGGCAACTGTCCCAAGCCCCCAGGTGCCTGGCCACCTCCACCTGGACCCATAGACCCTGGGATGCCAGTTCCACTGCCTCCACCAGCTTGGCTAAGGTTGAGGGACTGGCCTGTGGCCCCAGAGGAAGCCTGAGCCACAGCAAGGGCCTGACTAGAGGCCTGGGAAAGGCTAGAGGTAGGGGAGGCTCCAGGAGGAATGGCCTTCTGAGTTGAGCCTTGTATTTGGGGTCCTTGAGCTGAGGCCTGTTGGTTCCTCACTGCCAAGTTCTGCACCTGAAACACATATTTAAAAACAGACAGATTGGGAAAAACATGAACAGGAGACACTAAGCCCAAAGATTTCTGTGACAAGATTTCTATGCAGCAAAGATAGCTACACAGTGTCATATTCCACAGCTCACCTCAACTCATACCACCAACTTTATAATAACATACATTAAAGTCTTAACAGTCTCTCAAGGAGAAACTTTGAAATCACATCTGATTTTCTAGTTTCCTTCACTCACTAACAAGTCTGTAATTAAATCTGGTCATCTGTTCTTTCAAAATGTCCCTAGGAGGCACCATCATGGAAACTTCTTAGACATAACCACACATCTTGTAGGACACAAGTTCCTAGGCTTGAAGGTGATGGGCCATGGACTCCGGGGACATCTACAGCAATTGGCACAACACAGTTCAGACGATGATGCTTTGCATCCTACTTTGGTGAATAGCATTTGGGGTCTTAAAAGCTGGCAAGCAGCAAAGGAGAGTAAAGAAAACCAAAGTATCAAGAAACTAGTCCAAAGGGCTAAGGGGCCACAGTCTACACAACTTGAGACAAGAAGTAGAAGGTAGCTGGCTACCAATACTGACCAGTCTGTCTGGGATCACATCAGAGGGTCCCAGAAAGAGTAGGATAAATTCACAAAGAAGGCCAGACTCACTACTCTTAGATAGATTAGATAAACCCAAGTCTACGGCCCTACGACACTCTTCTGACCTGGAACTGATGCCGCTCCTGGAGACTCATTTCAGAGAAACAGACAAGGGCCCAACTATTGCTGATAGAAATATGTTCCTTAGATCAATCAATTACATGAGATCAAAAGGAAAACATTTGACCAAAGCCAAGATGAGAAGGCAGGCAGGAGTACGAAATACAGACACAAGGAAGCGGGGAACCCAGGGCAGAAATGGAAAAAGTGCTGACACACTGTGGGGAACGCAACCAATGTCATGGGATACTCTGGTGTACAAACTATCAATGGGAAACGAAATTACTCTGTAAACTTTTATCTAAAGCACAATAAAATTTTTAATTAAGAAACAGTCCAAATCTCCACTCATTCATTCAACATCTACCAAACAACTTTGGATGCCTCAGGTACTATTCTGGATACCAGAAATTCAAGAATAAAAGATAAGCATGAAAGACTTGAATGAATACATTCTACTAAAGAAGGGCCAAAAAGATCAGTACAACATAATCTGTGCACAGGTATGTACAAGGTTGAATGGGTGTAGAGAAGGAAGATTTCCTACAACAGGTGATGTCTGATATGAGACGCAGCATGTACTAGTGAAAGTGGAGATTTGAAGACACAGATAACAGTACTTGCAAGGCCATTTCTTGTTAATTGTTCTTAAGTGCCATCATGCTGGTTCCAACTCATAAAGCTAGGAAAAAGCACAGCACTTTTAGAAATTGGAAATAGCTCATTATACTCGTTCTGTTGTGCAAAGGGTCACTATCAGTCAGTACCAACTCAATGGCAACATTTAGGATAGGTTTCAGGAAGTGGCAAGAAACAAAGCTAAGAAAGCAGGTTGAGGCTAGGGAGCTAAAACAATGCCAGATCAGGAAGGTCCTGTGTAGTAACATAAGGATAGGCAGAACTTGAGTGTGGAAATGTTTATCTGTCTGCTGTATTGCTATAGTCTCAGCACCTAACACAGTGCCTGATACACAGTTATTGGCTCTAAAATAGGAATACTGGAAAGGCATGATGAACACCTGAGGAAGGGAAGCCACCACAGAAGATTAACCAGAACGTTGTTATTTTTAAGTGCCATCAAGTTGGTTCCGACTTATAGTAATCCTGTATAAGGTTTCCAAGGCCATAAATCTTCATGGGAACAGAAAACCTCAACAGCTGGTAGTATCGAACTGCTGACCCTGTGGTTGGTTCATAGTCCAGTGCTTATTCTATGGAGCCGGCATTCTCCCCACTAACCAGAATAAACATGATTAAATCTATAGTGAAAATATCCCTGTGCATTGATGGAAGTTTAACCACTTTGGAAAACGTTGATGGATATTCACATAACCTTTAACCCAAGAATCTACAAGAGAAATTAAATTCTTATCCTTGCACAACTGGAGGAATATATAACATTCACAGCAGCACTATTTACAATACCAAAAGCCTAGAAATAACCTATCAAGAGAAGATGAATGAATTGTGGTGTGTCTACACAATGGAAGTTTACATAGGTATCACTTTGAATAAACTATAACATGCAACAATACAAATGGATCCTAACAACATGTTAAGAACCAAACCAAAGCTATCGAGTGGATTCTGACTGGTAGCGATTCTATATAGGGTTACCAAGAATATAAATCTTTACAGTTGCAGTTAGCCTCATTTTTCTCAACCTGTGGCTAGCATTCCAGTGTTTCTCATATAGTACCACCAAAAAAAGTTTACATACAATATAAAAGTGTAAATGCATACACACCCCAGTAGGGCTTGCATTCAGCATACGTTAACTTGAAGCTGCTGTCCTCTCTCCTACACAACTCCAGTCTAGACTGCCCGCTTCAAACCTCATCATCGCCACTGGCAATGCTGCCAGACCTGCAGGCTACTGGGGGCTGTGGAATCCAGTAGGGAATCCTCATCCCAGTGCTGACTGAGCCAGTGGTACAGGAAAGGTGCAGGAAGGACTGCCGGAGGAAACGACAGTGCCAGACCCAGAGGCAAAAACTATACCTGAGAAACCAGGGGTAAGCCACACGTCCTCCTCAACCTCAACAAGGGAAGCTGAGGGTGGTGGGTGTAGCGCTTTGTAGCCCAAGTACAGAAGTTTAGCTGTCCAGGGCGGCAGCTGCCGTCTACATGAGACCCACCAGTTTGCAGTGGGCTACAGTGAGCGGCCTTGGTGGAGGGCCAGCAGTAGAGAGGGAGCGGGCTATCAGAAAGCCTCCTCCTTTTTAGGGCTTGAATTCATTAGTAATACCAACTTTCCTGGTGACGTCTCATCATTAGACAAACCTTCATAATTGGTGATTTGGTTATTGTTTCAAAAGCATCAATGATAGGACAGTTAATATAATTTATTTCAGAATTCTCTATCATTTTACAGTGATAGAAATTTCATGATGCAATTTCTAAGACTACAGAAACCACGTATAGCGAGCCGAATAGCCGACTAGGAAGCTGTAGGGTGATTAGCTCCTCGTTGCTTCCTGCCCTCCTCCTTCTCTAGGCTGGATTGGAGGGATTGCTGAGAAACAATGGGAGAAGCTGCATGTCCCAGGACCCCGCTGACGAGTGAGTTCAAGTCATTATTTCTTCCAGTTTTACATGAGTTCAGATGGGTTTTTATAGCAGTACAAGGAGGCTCTGATTTAATTTCAAGCTTGGACTTAGCAAAACAGATCTTGTCAAGTGTTTGGTGGAATATTAAGCAGAGAGTCTGTTTTTTATGTTTTTCATTTCTTCAAGGCCCAAATTTAAAAAAGAAATCTTGGGGCGGTGGATAGGGGGAGGGTCTATTTAGCACATGAAATATGGTAGAAAATGTTGTAAGTATTAGAAACTGGCATTGTGAAAATTTAGTTTACGTATCTAATTTAGTTTTAGTTAAACATGTGTATACTTGGTGATGTGAATTTCCATTAGTATAGAGCTGGGAGGGAGAAGGAAGTAGAAGTTGCTGTAAGCAGAACGAAATCACCAGAGCTGCTGGGTTTATAGTCCTGGCTGTGCCAGAACCAATGTGCACTCTGGTTGGAGTTGCCAACACAGCCTTGTCACTCTGGAAAATAAAGGCTTAGTAATGTTGAAAGGCTCCTCCCAGCCCAAGTGAGTCCTTGTTTAAGAAAAAAAAAATGGGGGTTCCCAATTTCAAAGACAAGCTCTCTATAATATAAGAAGGTTAGTTGGCATGGGGAGAGACATTCTGTAGAACCAGCTTCCCTCATTGTGCAAAAAGTAGACTTGTCACATCCCTGTCCCCTAAACAAAACAAAGCCACCCCGTCTTCTTTGATTTTATAGACAGTAAATACTAAGTATGGTGGCTCTGTAGGATAAGCAGTAGACTGCAACTACATGGTCAGCAGTTCAAGTAGGCATGACACTCTGCAGGAGAAAGATAAGATTTTTTGCTCCCTCATAAATGTACAGTCTCAGAAACCATGTGTAAGGTCGCTATGAGTTGGAACTAACTCACTGGCACGTAACATTAATAAGCAGCAGACAAGGTAGTGACCTAAGAGGTAGCTTCCCATCCAGTGCTTAACCTACAGCAACACACCAGGATTTCCTACATATATACACAGACAGATATATATATATATATATATATATATATACACACACACACATACATACATACTTGTATCTGTTGGGGTCTAGTGTGGCTCTGTTGGATATGCATTGGTCTGCTAATCTCAAAGTTGGTGGTTTAAACCTCCAGTCCCTACTCAGAAATGCTATACAAGGTCGCTATGAGTCGGAACTGGCTCTACAGCACTTACCAACAAGATCTATACATTGTTGATTTTTCTGGAACTTGCTTCAAAATAATCCACTGACAGAGAAGAGTATGGGCAGACTGGCCATGTGTTGAAGCTGGATGATAGGTATATATATATATGAAATTCACTGTAATTGTGTATGTGTATGTTTGAAATTTCCCTTAATAAACAGTGGTGGTGGTGGTGATGTGCTGTGGAGTCGGTTCCGACTCATAGCGACCCTATATAGGGTTTCCTAAGCTGTAAATCTTCACGGGAGCTGAAAGCCTCATCTTTCTCCCACAAAGCAGTTGGTAGTTTGGAACTTGTGGCTAGACCAACTTGTAACCACTACGCTACCAGAGCTCCTAATAATCTGTACTTCTTTAAAAACTATGTAAGTGCAATAAAACCATATTAAAAGGGACACAAGAAAGGATAAACTTAAGAATCAGAATGATCATTACCATACACAGGGACAGGCAAGGGACAGAACTGGGAACTGCTTATTGGTGCTGAGTGTCACTGAGTCTTACTACATTATTGAAGGGGAAAAAAGTCCTGAATAAGTCAACAGTGGGCCATATATGGACCAATTACAGTAATGTGTCATGAACCAAGGATATGATCTACCATATTCTGTATACTGAAGGTACAACTAGAAATATTAATAACACCTGAGATTATGGCCCTGGACCACCCTTCAAGTCTGGAATGCAGCCCAACTTTTGGTCAAACAGTGACAACAAGGCTAGTAACCTACGTTCACTAAGAACGATGGAATAGTCAATCATTCAAAATCAAACGGGCAACCTTTACCTAAGGACAGTGTTGAGAAAGAATGGGAAGGTGGGTGTACTGGAAATAGGAACATGTAGGAAGCAGGATAACTGTTGAAGTCAAGTCAATTCAGACTCATGGTGACCCCCCATGTGTGTCAGAATAGAATTGTGCTCCACAGCATTTTCAATGGCTCCTTTTTAAAATGTAGATCTTCCAAACTGATTCTGGGTGAGCCAGAATGTCTCATTTTTGGTGAGCTGTCAACAACGATTGTTAAGTGTTCACAAAATCAGGGACTTTAAAACTAGTACACTAATCCAAGTGAAAATACAAAGAACCTGAATTCAGACAGTCACAGTAAAGAAGAAACAGTCTGAGAGACAATTTTAAGAACCAGGTTTGGATGCACACAATATTCTACCCTGTCTTTCCAACCTATTCCTATTGGCGTGCTCCCATTACGATGTTACCAACCTCCAGCTTCACACTCCTTATTATTGCTCAACTTTTAGTAACTGTTTGCATGCACTGTCTCCATTCACTCAATTCATACTATCCTCCATGATCACACTACTTTAACACCCAGCACTCCCCTGACACAATTCTCTCGTCATGTTAATCCATCTTTCTTGCCTTTCTCTACTGCATTCAACAGAGCTGAGGGCCCCCCAAACCATCACCACCCCCTGCTACATAGGCACACACTTTATTACATTCTATTCCAGTCTTCATGTTGCTACTGTTGTTATTTGCTATGGAGTCAATTCTGACTCATAGCAACCCTGTATAAGGTTTTCAGGTAGCAGCTGGTGAGTCTGAACCACCAACTTTGTGGTTACAAGTCCAGTGCTGATCCCACAGTACCACAGCCTGTTCATTGTACAATATAATTAAGACTTACCTGACTGCTCTTTTCCAGTCTTTTGCTAACCCATCGCCCACCCCTGAGCTGCTCCATTTTCTAAGGGTTCATCCTAAACCCTTAGAGTGCCATTTAAAAGACTCATTTCTTCTTAATCCATACCATCTCTCTAATTTCAAAAACTCCCTTGACTTCAGTATCATTATAAACCTAGGACTCTCAAATGTCTACCTCGAACCAGACCTCTTCACTTGGCGTTAAGAACTATATACATATATATGTTGTTATGTGCCAGGGAGTTGTTTCCAACTCATAGGGACCCTGTACAGAGTTTCCGAAGCTATAAATCTTTACAGGAGCAGAAAGCCTCATCTTGCTCCCACGGAACAGCTGGTAGTTTTGAACTGCTGACCATGAGATTAGCAACCGGATTCATAAACACTACACTACCAGAGCTCCATATATATACGTATACATATATAGAGTCATTGTGTGGCACTGGAGGGTAAGTATTGGACTGCTAACAGCAAAGTCAGCAGTTCAAACCCACCAGCCGCACCTCAGAAATGCAATACAGAGTCACTGAGTTGGAAACAACTTGACGACACTTAACAGCATAAACTTAACAAATATATATATTGGATTCCATATAATAAGCACTGGACTGAGAACCACAAGGTCAGCAGTTCAAGCCTACGAGTTGCTCCACAGAAGAAAGATAAGACTTTCTACTGTCACCAGACTTAAAGCTTAGGAAACCCTATACAAGACATTCATCTCTTTCTCTCTCTCTCTCTCTGAATCAGCACATCCGTGTGAGTGGTTCCCAGGCACTTCTAGGTTGACATGTCCACGAGCAGACTTCCCTGTAAATCCCCATCTTCTCACTGTTTCCATAGCGCAGACTACACCAACAGTCACCCCAGCACTCCTGTCAGCTCTCATCTCTGCCATCTCCTTCAACTTCCTAACCACTGAATCAGTTCACTGTCTTCAAGAATTCATCTTTCTAAATTTTCTAAGTGAACATCTGTTCACTTCTCTCCATATTTACTACCAGTCTAACTCAAATCACCATCTTTACCCTACAGCATCTTTTCTTCCTATACTCATTCATATCCTTTCTATTCATTCTCAATAGAGAAGCCAACATGGTCTTTTAATACACACGCCCCTTAAGGGTCTGCAAAATGAAGTTCCCCGTAACTCTCTAGTACCGTTTTCATGCCCCTTTGCCAAACCCGAGCACACAGACCTTCTCTCAACCCCTCAAACATATCAAGCTCTTTCAGGCCTTTGGGCCTTCAACAACTTCAGAATCCCCGGGTCGTCCTTGCCTTACTAACTTCTAGAGGCCCCAATTTAAGTGTCACCTCCTCAGGAAGGTTTTTCGTGACTCCTGCCCCTCCCAAGGCTCCATTAGGTCCTTTCCTATGTTTTCAGAGCACTCCGGACTTTCCAGTGAAACAATTATTAAACCATTCAGGTGAATGTTTCATGTCTGGTCCATACTCTCCATCAGTGTAGTATAATCATGAGTCTCTTGGGCTCCACGGCTAAAGAATGTCTGATACACAGAATGAGCTGACAATATATCCAAGGACTGTTCCCAGCGTCATACATATCAACTCAGTTAGTCCTCACAACCCACCTTCAGGTAGGAGTTGTGCAGTACTCATTTTATAGATGAAGAAACTATGAAAGGAGGATGTTAGATCATTCATTCAAGGAATAGGACACCAATTTGCTCTGTAAATTTTCACCTCAACCTTAGAGCTGGAATCTAAATCTCAGACTCACATTTTTTAACTACTACCCCCCATCCTTCCATATACTGACACTCAGATGACTGGATGGATAAATGTATGAATTGAATATGAAGCAATCCCAAATTTATCCTCCACTTTCACTTCTACTACCATAATTTAAAATACAAGTCTTCTCTCAACTACCCTTCAGATCTGGAAAGTAACTCACCCTCGTGAGTCAATTTTCAGCCAAGCATTAGATAGGTTTATGGGGAGGAAGGGGAGACAACAACATTAATAAGGACTACTCATAGAATGGTCAATCATTCAAAACCCAAAGGGCAGCAGTTTTCCCAGGACAACATTGAGAAGGTATAGGAGGGTGACTGCAATGCAAACAGGAACCTCAGGGAGGACACGGGATAACTGCTGTTGCATGGAGGGGAATGTAACCATGGAGATGAAACAAAATTCATGGTTTGTTGTCTGGAAACTTTCACTCAATTCACAATAAAAAATAAATAAATAAATACATGGAAGCCCCTCAATGAGATGGGCTGACACAGCAGCTACCATAATGGGCTCACACATGTAACTGTAAGGAAGGTGCAGGACTGGGCACAGGGCCACATGAGTCAGAACCAACTAGACGACATCTAACAGCAACAACTAAAGGCCTTACCTTATAACTACATGAACCCCAAGAGTTTCTTAAGCAGGTTCCCTAATTTATATCACTTTCTTCTCCAGGCACGTTTGATACTATTCTTTCCAAAGTACTTTATTTATCCTGTGAATCTTCTGTTCAATAACGAGCAATGACCCTGCTTACTATGAAGTTAACTATACTTCCTTTATTTCGTTTTCAGGCTCCTCGCTAACATAGGCCTCTTCTACCACCAAACCTGTTGTCTCCACATTGTCTCCCTCACCATTAATCCCCATACTACACACCCCCTCACACTTACATACAGGAACTATCCCTTTATGCTTGCAGAGTTTCTTCTTACTCCAAATCAAATCCTAATACATCGTTCTGCTCAAGTGCCCCACAAATACACAGCCAACTCTTCTCTGAACTCATATGCCACTCACATGTAAGCTCTTTGAAAATAAGACTTATTTCTTTTGAATCTTCTCAAAAGTTTCTAGCACATCACGAAAAAGAGACCCTGAAGAAAATCAAAGACACAAGGAACAAACTAGTCCAAAGGACTAATGGATTACACAAACCAGAGTCTTCACTGGCTTGAAACTAACAGGATTAGACGGTGCCTGTCTACCACTACTGACTGCTCTGATCGGAATCAAACACAAGGTACTGGACAGAGCAGAGAAAAATACAGAACAGAATCCAAGATCATAAATAAGAAACCTTTCAAACTAGACTTATTGGTCTGAAAGAGAATGGTGAAACTCGAGACTACAGCCCATAGACACTCTTCAAACCTGGAACTGACCCCACCCCTGGAGATCACTTTGCATCCAAACAACAGACAAGGCTTATAAAGTGAACAATTACACTTGTCGGGAAGGTGCTCCTCAGAACACTCAACCATTTACCAAAAACAAAGTGCAGAAGGAAGGAAGAGGCAGGAAAAATGGGGGAATGGAAACAAGGAACCCAGGGAGGAAGTGGGCAGAGTGCCGTTACGTTAAGGGGATTGCAAGTAATGCCACGAAAACAAGATGTGTATAAACTGTTGAATGGGTGACTAAGGTGACTAATTAGCTCTGTAAACTTTCACCTAAACCTCAATAAAATGTTAAAAAAAAAAAGAGAGAGAGAAAGAGAGAGAGATTTAAGTTCCTTGTTTGTACCCCATTGAAACGATAGATTCAGGCCCAAATATATATGTCTGTGTGTATATTCACACACAGACATACATATTTCTATATCAGGAATAAAGCAAGTTAAGAAATAGGGAGGAAGACATTTACTAAGAACAAAGGTGAACAGGAATGAGGAAATTGTTGACAGCTGAGAAGTGCAATAACTCCTAAGTGCAAAGTACCAAACCAGATTTTCCAGATCCACAGGCTGTTTTCCATCAAATCGATTTCCTTGAATCAGAAATAGGAGGAAATGGAATGCATGCTTGCCTAACTGCTTCCATGAACAAATGCCTCTTTGCCATGAGACCAAAAGAACTTGATGGTGCCCAGCTACCATCCTGAACATTTTGATTAAAGAGTCTATGAAAGAATTCTAACCAAAAGGGGGAAAACACAGAACTGAATTCCAAATTCTCATGGAATACAGAATTTCTAGAGCCACTGAGGCCGGATGGATCCCGAAAATGCTAAAATTAGAATATCAAACCAAAAGCATCCCCTGAAATCTTTACACCAAACAATAGGTTAGCTTACTTCATAAAGAATGCTTGCCTTGAACATCGTGCTCTTTTTGAAGAACTATATATGGGATCAAATTGACAACAGCAACCTGAAAGGGCAGCTAGGAAGCTTAGGGAACAGGGAGTTCATGTGAATGGGGAAGGGATCATTTGGAAAACAAAGACAAGAATAGTTGTAGAACTTGAAGAATGTAATCAGTGTTACTGAATTATAGAAACTACTGAGTCAGTATGTTTGGCTGTGCACACTCTTTCAATAACAATATATACTTATAGAATAAAGAGAAACACTTGCCTTCCTTCCTAACTCAAAAGTTGTAAGGAATTCAAATTCCACAGCAATTAAGGAAAGGGAGGGCAGGAAAGAATTCTGAAAAATTGGCAAGGGAGCAGAAAGGTGTGTCTTCTGTGCGCCTACAGGCAGGTGAAGTGGTAGCCACTGACCTGGTCGGCGTCCGCATGGACTCCAGGAGACTGAGCAGATGGTACCTCCTGCTGAACTGCTGCCACGGCCCCGTTGGGCATCAGGATGAGTTGGGAGGCTAGAGGCACATTCCGGCCCAGGGTCCGGTTTACCTGCAACAGGTTTCCCAGCTGTGGCTGGCAAGGAGAGCAGGAAGAAGAGCGGAGGAATAGAGGACAAGAGGAAAAGAAAAAAGACAGAAGAAACGGAAGGGAAGGGCCACAAGACAAAATAAACAGAAGATATTAAACAGCTAAGTCCTGCCCCTTTCCACACCAACCCGGGAGCCTCTCATCCTCCATGTACGATGGCTTATCCAGAAGAAAACCTAGAGTGTACAGAAAACTACAGACTGACAGCAAAGAGTCAAACAGCAAAGAAGTTGAGACAAGGAGGATTTCAGAACAAGCACTTATACATAAAAAAGCAGATGAGCTAAGACATAACACATCAAACTTGCATACTTGAGCCACATGTTTAAAGTTTGGTCTGTATTTAACTTAATTTAGTCAAATATTAAGAACAACACCTTCTAGTTTAGGATTTCCATGTAATATAAAGGTTAATGTGAACACCGACGTACATAAGGTACAAAGTAGATCAGCTTGCCTCAAAGCATCTTGGTAAGGAGGGCCATGTAAAATGGCCCTCATTCAAGTCCTTATCAGGGACAAAACTATGCCCCAGGGCGTTGGTGGCTTACCCGTAAATACATCTGGGCCTGGGACTGGTTGAGGGGTGGGGAGGTGGTGTTCCCCAGTAGCACAGATTGGGTCAAGGTGGTGGTACTAGGAGAGCTCACACTCTGGGATCGGCTGATGAGCTGGGCGGCCGACGTGGTGGCCAGATTAATCTGTGTGGTACAGAAAGAAACAATGACTAGGATTTAGGAGAGAGAAGGGAAATGTACTTTTTCCCTTACTGACAAATTCAGAATGGCACAATCAAGAGTCAAGAGTAGAATATTTCACTTTCATGCAACCATGGGTAAATTATTAAAAACGCCCTACCCGTATCTGTCATGGTGGCTACTTTGAAGAACTGCCAGAGTGAGAACAAATACTGTCTTTCACAGTTGAGAAGGCAAAGGAATGAAATGGATGAGACCTTGTTTCTCAGTGAAGGACCCAGAGATTAGCCTCTTTCATTTGTTATCTCCCTTTTTCCTAAGATTTCCTTCCTCTGTTCTTAAGCCCTCTTATTAAGACTAAAGTTAGCTACTTTCTGTCTTTCGTCTGTTCTTGGAAAATGAGTAGTAAACATCCACTGATAGTCCAATACCCATTCTCAAATCAACTGCAGGAAATAGTTCGACTCAGGGACAGAGATGCAGAGGAAGACGCCTCTCAGTGAGGACTAAAGTACTCACCGAGGCCTGGGTGGTAGGGGACTGCTGCTGGGCAGTGCTGGTGTTTGGGGAGCTGGCTTGCCGACTGGCAGCAATAGTGGCCTGTGAGAGGGGAAGGAAAACAGGAAACAGCAGAGACAATAAGGAAAGGGTTTTGAGTCTTCCACTCATAAAGCACAGGGAGAAAAAAACAAAACAAAGAGTTCAGACAAGAAGAGACTCTTCTCTCCAGTAGGGAAAAGCCTACTCGCTATCCCAAAGAAACCTCCGTTGCCATATATACTAATCTAACAGCCCCACCCCCACCCCCCCCAAACATGGCTGGCAACCTGTCCTCTTGGCTCTATTTTCTTTTCAATAGGAGGACCTTTGGTTGGTCACATCATGAATCACTGATAAGTCTAGCTCACAGCCCAGAGCTAGCCAACAGAAATACAATGTGAGCCACTAATGTAATCTGCTAATATGCATTTTTAAAAAGTAACAAGTAATGTTAATTTTAATAATTTATTCTATTAAACTCAATATATTGAAAACATTTTCAACATGTAATCAATATAAAATATTATTATTAATTAAGTAGTTTACTTTCTCCACCCCATTTAGTCTTTAAAATCTAAAATTTTACATCACATCTTAATTCGGACTAGCTACATCCTAGCACTTCACAGCTGTATGTAGTGAATGGCTACCACATTGGACAGTGCAGATCTAGAACATACCATTCTACCTCTAATGGCGCTTTCTCCATGGTTCTTATTGCAACCACAGAAGCTAAGGTCCATTCACCCAACATCCTATGGAAGGGCAAGAGGCAGAGACTCTGATCCCGGCCTGACTCATATAGGATGCAGTATCTCAAGTCTCTCTATACACCTGAAATGTCTATTCCCTCCTTCTCAGGCCAACTAGCTACTGACCACTCACCTGCTGGACAGCAGCCAGACTGTGCAGTTGAGCATTGCTGAGCTGCTGCTGGAGCATGAACTGGTGAAAATACTGAGCCGCATTGGGCTGCCGCTGCAGGGCCTGCAGAGCCTGAAAGGAGAAAGAAGGACCAGACCACTTAGATGGATCACGCCTAACTTTTAATCTATATGGACTCCTGTGAAAGAGAGCCACAGGAAAAGGAGAAACCAAGGCAAACAGGAGACTGGGCTACATCATAAACATCTTGATTTACGCATTTTATACAAAGGGCTTCAGAAAGTTCATGGGAAAATTGCAGTACCTTTTCATTCCATTTTTCCACAAACTTCTTGAAGCCCCCTTAGTTCTGCTAAGGTCTATTCTGGTACATAGCAAAAACCAACCCACTATAATCAAGTCGATTCCAACACACAGCAGCCCTATACTATAGATGGTTTCGAAGACTGCAAACCTTTACGTGAACAGACAGCTAGCCTCGTCTTTCTCCCACACAGTGACTGGTGGGTTTAAACTGCCAACCATGTGGTTAGCAGTCCAGTGCCTAGCCCACAGCACCACCAGGACTCATTCTGGTATATACAGAAAAGGAAAACAGTGCAACTCACATGAACCCTTAGTGCCCAAAAGGAGGCCTGAAAGTATATAATAAGTACATAATAAGAGAAACAGAACTGGGACTACACAGGTTGAAAAAATCATAGGATGTTGACTACTGTAAAGAGAATTAAGAAAATTAAACCACATTTTAGGTCTATTCTAGGTCTACAGTAAAGGTGGTAAGAGCTGTGTTGTTGTTAAGTGCCGCTAAGGTGGTTCTGAATGATAGAGATCCTGTATAGGGTTTCCAAGGAGTGGCTGGTGAGTTTGAACCACTGACCTTATCGTTCAAACTGACCTTGCGGTCCAGTGATTCATCCCACAGTGCCACACCAGAACTCCGAGAGAGCCCTAATGGATTGGAAATAATGAAACCTACAACAAATCATGGTTTTGAAATATTCTATCAGGTAAAGTTCTCAATTAACTGACATTTTCAAGTACTTATAGTATCAAGTTAGTTGACATTTATGTAAGTGATACATGTAATTCAGTTTTAGCGTTAACTGATTTTACTGTGTTCCTATTCTTTAATCATTAAAACTGTTTTCATAATGGGCATGGTTATTCTAGTTACTAAAATATTTTGTTAAATAAAAAGCCCCGTTCTCAAACAGAATTCTTAAAGCCTAAGATTTACTATTTGTCTAAAAATATAGGAAGATGTGCATACACACATTACTCAAGGTGATTTGTAAAAAAAGGCCAAAGATGAAAAGCTTGACACAATCCATGAAGGGAAATGGTTAGTTAACATTCAGTCTAGTTAGTTGGACTAAATTCTATAAGAAAGACTCAACCTCATTTTATGTTTGCCCAAACCGTTGTAAAAAAACTCAGATTCTCAGAGCTAAAAAGGACCTCATTTTTTGTTGATGACTGTCACAGCAACCCTGTGTAGTGTTTCTGAGGAGAAGCTGGTGGGTTCAGACCGCCGACCTTGCAGTTCCAATTGACCTAGGTCCAGTACTTACCCTAGAACACCACACCAAGACTCCTTAATAATCACCTGATTCAAAAGGCCACCCACTCTGTTTCCCTGGAAAGGAACTAAGGCCAATTACCTTCAAGCAGTCATGTTTATCCCCAAGCCAACACTCAGAGATCCCGGCCCCTCCTGAGTTCAGCCTCACCTGCACTGCTTGCCGTTCATATAGTGACATTTGAGCTATCTGGGGCCGAGAGCTGCTCCCTGAGCTGGAACTCCCATTGGTGGAGTTGGAGTTCTGCTCACTCTCAGTCTCCATGATAGTGGTCCAGGATCCCCAAGGCTGGTACTCTGACTCAAGACCTAGACAGAAGCAGCAAAGGGTTAAAATGTACACCTTGATCCCAAACTGTTATTTCACAACTTTAGTCAAGACCACAATAAGCCTATAATTAATTTAAGAATCCTGTTAAGCCTCAGGATTTTTCTGGTCTTAGAACTCCCAAACCCACAAAACATTCTTACAACCATGCTTCCCACACTATCTTTTGAAGCGATGCAGTGTCTATAAGCAACAACCTTTACATATCCCCTCATGGTTGTCATTAAATAAAATGGCCATGTTAAGACAGTATCTCACAGTACTTAAGGCCACCTTACATTCCCACAGAACTTTGTAACAGGCTAAAACCAGCCCACTTAACAGTTGCTATTATCAATTTTTATCTCTATCTGTATCGCTAGCAACATCAGCTTAACAGCCACCACTTACTGAAAAGCCATTAGGTGCCTGTCACCGGGCTATGCTCTTCACCTGCATAATCACTCTCAGGGCTGTGGTGGTATTATTATCCCCCATTTACAATTGTGGAAATAGAGGTTTTCTGAAGTTAAAGAAAGTGTGCATGGACATATAACTAATCAACATCAGTCTTTAAACTAGCACTTGCTTCTTCAATACCCCTCCCCCACAAAAAAATCTGTGATTAAGGCACTGCCTGCCACTCACTAGGAATACTTCATCCTCATTTTATGAAAGAAGGCCTTACAATACAGATGTTAAATGGATCATGGGAGGTCATAACACTGGGAAGTAAAAGCGCGAACCTTTAACTCATATAGCCTAAATAGTTGCCTGGTTCTAGCTCAGTTTACTGTCACTTTCTCTCTTTAAACCTCAGTTTTCCCTTTTTGCAAAGACAGCAGATGATATGATACAATCATATGAGTTGATCATATAAGTTAAATTTTAAATAAATGATATAGTATAATATCATTTTAACAAATGTCTCCTAGGCATAAAAACATAACACTAAATATGTAACAAAGTAAATCCTTAAAAAATTAATTAAGAGTCCCAAAAATTAAGAGTCGCAATGCAAATCATCAAAAACTTTTGAGTCTACTGAGGGGATCAGAATTTACCTTCCAGAGACTACATTAAAATGTGCAAAAAAGATATACATATGGAAACATTGCTAAGAGCCACTCAAAGAGACAGAACAGAAGCTAGAAGAATATGCCTACAAATGGGCACTAAATGAAAGTAAGGTTTTTTTGTTCATTCTTTTTTTTTCCTCTTGTGTTAAACCTAGAAACTATATTCTCTACTGGGCACAGAGCCACTAGAAATATCAGGTCAGCAAAGCAAAGCACTATTTGGCTTAGGAATGTAAACAGCTAATGAGAATTTCTGCTCAAGGCTGTCAACAGTTTTATTGGGGTGAATGGATTTCTCATAGAATTGCATCAAAGGCAAACAAAGTAAATAAAATTAAACCACTTATCCTTCGCAAAATTTCACATCTCTTACTCCCTTCCCAACATCATCTGATCATAACATTATCCCACGAATTTTACCCATCTTTTCAGTTTCACTTAGGAATAACAAATGTCACTGCAAACATGGAAATAACCCACAATATACATAGGAGATAATCAACTTCAACTCTGTCTATCTTCTCCCCACATATTTTGCCAAAATATCAAAGCACTAAACAGATACAGACCCATGAGTCCTCATTATCAGCATGTGAGGGAAAAAAAGTGGGTAAGGATTAGAGGCAGCACGGTATAATTGTAAAGATCACTGGACTTAGTTAACAGGACTCACAAACATAAGACTCCTTTGTGTGTATCCTTTTACTAGCTTTGTTGTTGTTGTTGTTGTTGTTGTTGTTAAGTGCCTAGCTTTACAGGAGTAATAATTCTTACATTTATATGTGATATGTCCATAGACAGTATATGACTTAGCTCCTCAAAGAAAGAAGTTAAGTTTCATTTTTTTTCCTAGATTGTGACATGGGAGTAAGCTGGAAAAGGACCAGCTTAAATTCTCTCAGAAAGTCAGAGGGAACTGTCTTCAAAATCAAGATTCTTGGTTCTTGCTGTGGTATCATTAGGTGCCTGTCGAGCTGATTCCAACTCAACAGCAACCTAAAATACAACAGAAGGAAACACTGCCCAGAGTCATGCGCTATCCTCACAATTGTGGTGTGTGGCAACTAGTCAGTTCCAACTCATGGCAACCCTGTATAGAGTTTCTGAAACTGTAAATCTTTATAGGAGCAGACAGCCTCAACTTACTCTAGCGGAATGACTGGTAGGTAGATTCGAACTGCTGACCCTGATGTTAGCAGCCCAGCTCATAATCCATTACTCTATCAGGGCTCCTTAAAAATCTATTCCTTCATGATCAAAGTTGGAGCTGTAAAGCTAAATAGACAACAAGAAGTTGGGGAGACACTTTAGATTTAAAATTCAGAATTAAACTGGAAGAGAAAGTGACAAACTGATTGATCCCCAGGGTGGCTAAACCACGGTCACATTTGATGTGCATAGACTTACGGAAGGAAGCTGGGAAACGTTACTGAAGACGACCTGATACTGGGCCTACTGAGTCAAGAGTTGGAGAAGATCCATTTCTCTTGAGTTTTTATAAAACTCTCTTTATAGAAGGGATGAGGAATTGGGGGTAGAGGTTCGCAAAGAAGACTGTGCCAAAAGTCTTTAAAAATGGGGCCAGGAAACGCCAACGGGTCCTTGTTCTATACAGAAACCTGGATGAAAATGAAGTTCTAATGAGGACTCACATACATCACGGGAAAGGGCTAATACAGTGGTGTGCCAGGAGTGAACTGACCCAAGTTAGCAGAGAACTGTGCATACTGAGCGCCGGGACACAGGCAGGAGGGCGACAGAAGTCAAGGAATCGGAGGCTGAAAACCCAGGGAACCATTAAAAGCAGGGAGATAACAAGACAGCATGCTCAGATGAGAGAACCAAAGTCAGAGAAGGAAAAATGAATGAGGAAGGGGCAGTCAGAGAAAACTGGGGAGACGGACAGACAGCATTAAGCACACTGAAATGAATAGCAAGAGGACTTGGACAGGCAAAGCCGAAGGACCGCAGAGCTCAGCGCTAGAGGTAGGCAGGGAAAGATACTGGGGGAGGTACCTGGGGCGTTACACAGACCGAGGTGGCTAAAGAAACATCCCCGAGCAGCCAAGCCCCCAGAGGTCCTGCCTCTGCCCCAGCCCGTGGTCGTCCGGTTACCTTCGTGCCTGGCTCTGCACCCAAGTCCTCCCGGGGGGCGTTCACTTCATGTGCTGGGGGGTCCCCGGGCGCCAGGCTGGGCGGGGGGCTCGCTCGGTCTCCGCGGCGGGTTCCCCTCGCCTCCTCCCCTTCCTGGAG
>NW_006408846.1:1861290-1902013 GCF_000296735.1 Chrysochloris asiatica
GCTTCCGGGGCAGCTGGACCCCTCCCCCGTTCCTCCCCCTCCCCTCGGCGCCCTCCTCCACCTCCCGCGCGTCCCTCGTTTCCTGCCGGAGCCCGTTGCCATAGCGACGCCGCTCCCGGGCCTCTGCGCTCTAGGCCCCGAGGTTGTTTTTTTGTGTGTGTTTTTTTTCCGCTCTCGCTCTCCCTTTCTCCTCTTTTTTTTCCTTCTTTCTCTCCGAGTTCGGCTCGTCGGTAGGAGGGGCGAAGCTGAGAGAGTGCTGGCCTCTAGTGGGGAACTGACCTCCTCCAGAGAAGGAGAAGGGAGGGAAGTGACGTGAAAAGGGGAATAAGATATTTTCTGGAGCCTCTGGGAATGTAGGATAGAAAGAAGGGATCAAAGGAACTAACTGGCGGAGAGGAAGAAAGAGCCAAACAACGGCCCTAAAGAAACAAAAGATTGAGGAAGGATATGAAGCAGAGAAGAGGAGAGGAAACAAAAGAGTTGGAGAACAATAAAGGTTGACAAACTGGACAGAGAATACTGATTTTTTTCCCTTTTCTCACCTCAACTCCAAGAAGGCGGGAAAGGATGCTACACAGAACTGTGAACCTATCAAGACATGGCATTCGTTTAAAAGCAATAACTTAATATAAATTGCTTTGAACAACACTTGTATCGGACTGTATTGGCAGGAATGTTTGTGTGTTATTCGATTTAAATACGTATATAAAAAAGGAGTACGACAAAAACAAAGGAAGAAGCAGGGGTTTAAAGAGAACAATAGGGCTGCATTTGCGAGCACTAAACTGATGAGGGAGTAGCCCATGTCATTTTATATATCAGTTTTTCATCATTCAGTCACTCAACATTCAGCAAGTATTTATAGAGCACCTACTATGTGCTAGACACTGTGGGGAGCTTGGGTTACATCAATGCACAAAACAAAGATGTTAAGATAAGTGCTCTCATTTCCCTTTACAGAAAGGAGTAGGGATGCTTTGTGGGTGCTGTTTCTCTTGCTATCATAAGCACTGGGCTGCAAGATCAATTTGAACTACAAGTCTGGTGGTTCAAACTCACCACCAAACTATGCTATGGGTTGGCACTTAGCAACAACAACATCATAGTCCAGAAACTATTTTTACTTAATGGCTTTCCTTTACCTAGCCTAGTATTTTCTTCTTCAACCCACTCTCCATTCTGTCCTTTAAAATCCAATGCATGATAACGTTTTTAGGGAAAATAATAAAAGTGTTCTCTTTGTTTATAATTTAGAGCATTGGACTTCAAACCACAGGCTCTAAAGTTTGAGCCCACCAGTGGTTCCATAGGTGCAAGATGAGGCTTTCTGCTCCTGCCAAGATTTAAAGCCTTGGAAACCCTATACAGACAGGGTCAACAACAAAAGATTTACTTTAGTGAAAACTGGTGGCACTATATGATAAGCACTGGATTGCTAACCATAAAATGAACAATTCAGACTCACCAGCCTCACCAAGGGAGAAAGGTGAGATTTTTCTGTTCCCAAAAAAATACGTTGCTGTTGTTAAGTACCAAGTACCATGGAGTCAGTTCCAACTCATAGTGACCCTGCACAGGGTTTCTGAGGCAGTAAATCTTTATCTGAGCTGAAAGCCTCATCTTTCTCCCACGGAACAGCTGGTAGTTCCGAGCTGCCGACCTTGAGGTTAGCAGTCTGATTCATAACCACTACGCTAGAGCCTCAGAAACTATACAGGGTTGCAATGAGTTGGCACTTGACAACAACAGTGAAGATTTATAGCTTCAGAAACTATGAAGTCCATACGATGGTTATGCTTAATTTTTTTTATTTTAGATTTACTTTAAATGACTCTAGACTCTTAATCTGTAGTGTGAGATTTATGTCAGAAAAATCTCTGCCAGGCTTCTAGGAACCAGTCAGACAAGTGTGTGAGGGAAGAAACAGGAGGGCAGCCAAAGGACTGGAAAAAACAAATCAAGGAGTGTGGAGAGGTGAACAGGTATGCTGCTAGACCACAATGACACGTTTTGGCTGAGGATGAATTAGAAAGGTTCTGCAGGTAGAACTAATAATTAAACTATGTAAAGCATTAGAGTGTATATGTTGTGTGCCATCAAGTCTATTCCAATTCATAGCAATCATATATGACAGAAAGGAGCTCTAGTAGCATAGTGGTTACAAATCGGGCTGCGAGCCGCCAGGTCAGCAGTTTGAAACTACCAGCTGTTCCGCAGGAGAAAGATGAGGCTTTCTGCTCCCATAAAGATTTATAGCCTCGGAAACCCTGTACAGGGTCGCTATGGGTCGGAACCGACTCCACGGCACATCACAACAACAACATATATGACAGAGTAGAACTAACCCATAGGATTTCCTAGGATGATGTCTTTATGGGAGCAGATCACCAAGGTTTTTATCCCATGCAGCTGCTGGTGAGTTCAAACAAACAACTTTTTGGTTAGCAGCCAAGCACTTAACCATTGTGCCACCAGGACTTCTTAAAGCATTAACAGTTTCATTCAAGCCTAGATTCATGGTAAGTCAAAGAAGTTTAAAGTTTTCTTGGGTAGGCTTATTGTTGTTAAGTTCCTTTGAATTGGTTCCCACTCATAGTGACCCTGTATAGGGTTTCTGCGGAGCAGCTGGTGAGCCTGAACTGTCAACCTTGCAGTTCAAATGAACTTGCAACCTATCGTGTTAACCCAAGGTACCACACCAGGACCAGAACTGAATATCCTAGCACCAATGAAAAATAAATACAGAGAAATTTTGGATTATGTGACAATCGGGCTAGAAGCATTATTTAAGTGCTTCCATAGAATTCTAGTTATGTGTCTAAGGAAGGCCTGTAATTTATTCCAAGGATAAAAAGAACAGAAAACACCCACTGCCATGGAATCAATTCCAATCCCAGTGACCCTGTGTAGGTTTCTGAGACTGTAATCTTTAATTGAGCTCTCATAACATAGTGGGTTATGAGTTGGACTGCTAACTGCAAAGTAAGCAGTTTGAATCTACCAGCAGCAATTTCTGTTGGAGAAAGATGAGGATTTCCGCTATCTTAAAGATTTACAGCATTAGAAACCCTTGTTGTTGTTGTTAAGTGCGGGTGAGCTTGAACCACTGACCTTGCAGTTCAAACAACTTTGCAATCTGGCACATTAACCCACAGTACCAAACCAGGAATTCTAGAAACCCTATGCAGGCTCATTGTGAGTTGGAACCTATTCCATGGCACACAACCACCAACCAACCAATCTTTAAGAGAACAGAAAGCAGTTGGTGGGTTTAAACTACTAACCATATATGCAGTTAGCAGCTCAACTTGTCACCCACTACACCACCAGGATAGTAAATACTGATGTCTGAGAATATGCACTCATTTTGCAATCCTGTATGAAACATGGGTACTTGCAAGGCACCTGGCCATCCTCAGCTCCATTAGAAATGTGTAACTATAAATAGGAATCCTAATGTGGAGGTGTCCTGGTGTGGCACTGTGGTTTAATGCACTGGGCTGCAGTCATTCGAACCCCAGATCCAGTGTCTCTTTTTGTTGTGCATAGGGTCACTATGAGTCTACGGATTTGATGGCACCTAACAACAACAACAAGCCTTGTTGATTATGGGACAATGATTTAATTTTCATACCTAAAGGAATTCTTTTCAAATTCTATTTCTCTTCAAAATAGACCTGTTTTCCAAGGTCATAGGCCTAAGCAGTTTCCCAAAGAAAAATTCAGCATAAAAATGAAAACGTATCCAAGAAAAAGGAACAGGGCACATAGCAGTAGAAAAATGTTCATCCTTAAAAAATTAATTTTCATAATCTAAGTCAGCTTGTAAACAGGCACTAAAAGCTCTAAACTTAGTCTAAGTTTAGACTAACTTCAGTTAACTTTTCTTTTACTGGATCTTTGCTAAACTTCTCATTTCCATTTAATGATTCTGCTGCAACAAGTCTTTTCTTTTTCAAACCAAACTGTTCTTGTGATTAGAGACTAGATTATTTCGTTCTGCATAACACTAAAGACCATTAGCCTAAATATGTGAAAAGGAAATGCTTTCAATGTAGGAAGTAGAAATCAAGCCCTCCCTGCTGTGGTTGTTAAGTGTTGTCAAGTTGGTTCCAACTCTGAGCGCCCTTAGTTTTCCAAGGAGCAGCTGGTGGGTATGAACTGCCAACCTTGTGGTTCCAAGTCTAGTGCTGATCCTACAGCACCACACCAGGACTCCAGGAGTACACTGTTGTTGTTATTGTTAAGTACTGTCGAGTTGGTTTTAACTCGTAGTGACCCTTTATAGCGTTTCCTAGGAGCAACTGGAGAGCTTGAACCACCTACCTTGCAGTTCAAACCAACTTTGCAGTCCAGCACCTTAACTCACAGCCCCACACCAGGACTCCATCGTAGAGTAGTTGGAAATAAATGAGATATATATTAAATATGTCATACAGTAACACACAAGGAGCCGTGGTAGCATAGTGGTTATGAATCAGGCTGTGAACCTTAAGGTCAGCAGTTTGAAACTACCAGCTGTTCAGCTGGAGAAAGATGAGGCTTTCTGCTCCCGTAAAGATTTACCATCTCAGAAACCCTGTACAGGGTCATTATGAGTTGGAACCGACTCCATGGCACATAACCACCACCACCACAGTAACACAGTATGAGGTACTATTGGTTTCCTTTAATAACCCAATACAGTTTTGTAGTCATCCTTTTTACTTGCCCTCATATATGCACAAAGATGCTTAGCATTTGCCCTAATTTATCTTCTTCTCCTTTCCAGCATGTGAACTATGATGGTGGTGGTTCTGTGTCACCGAGTTGGTTCTGACTCAGCAACCCTCTCTAGGGCTTCCAAGACTATAATCTTTCCAGGAACAGAAAACCTCATCTTTCTCAAGCAGAGTGGCTGATAGATTAGAACTACTGACCTTTCAGCTAGCTGTCCAGCTCATAATCCACTACACTACCTACACTACCGGGGCTCCTTGTATAAACTACTTCAGACAGAACAATGGCCCTAACAAAGGTCTTCATCCTAATCCCCAGAACCTATAAATATGGTATCTTACAAATGTTGTTATGTTGTTGTTGTTAAGTGTTGTTAGATCAATTCCAATCCATAGTGACCCTGTATAGGGTTTCCAAGAAGCAATTGGTGAGCTGGAACCACTGACCTTGCAATTCAAATGACTTTGCAGTCTGACGCCTTAGCCCACAACGCCACACCAGGACTAGCAACCCTGTAAAGGGCTTCCAAGAATTGACTATTGGTTTCAACAGCCAATTTAGCAGTTAGTTGTTATTGTTGTTAAGTGCCGTAAAGTCATTCTAACCCATAGCAACCCTATATAGGGTTTCCAAGGAGCAGCTGGTGAGCTTGAACCACTGACCTTTGCAGTTCAAACAACTTTGCAGTCTGATGCATTAACCCACAGTGCCACACCAGGACTCCTAGCAGATAGTAGTCCAGTGCTTATCCTATAGTGCCACATCAGGACTCCATCTTCCATATGGTGGTAGTGGTTGTGTGCTGTGGAGTCGGTTCTGACTCATAGTGAGCCTGTATTAGGGTTTCCGAGGTGTGGTGCTGTGGGTTAATGCGCCAGACTGCAAAACTGTTTGAACTGCAAAGTCAGCAGTTTAAGCTTACCAGTAGCTCCTAGAAAACCCTATACAGGGTCACTATGGGTCAGAACTGACTTGACAGCACTTAACAACAACAAACAACAAATCTTAACGAGAGCAGAAAGCCTCCTCTTTCTCCCATGAAACCACTGGTAGTTTTGAACTGCTGACAATGAGATTAACAGCTCGATTCGTAACCACTTACACTTCCAGAGCTCCTTCATCTTACATATAGCAAAGGGGAATTAAGATCACAGGAATTATGGTTGCTGATCACCTGCCTTAAATAGGGAGATTATCCTGCCCAGTATAATCACCAACATTAAACCTACCACAGTTGAGGTACCCTATAGAGCTGCTCCACAGGCTTTCTGAAGTTGTAAATCTTTATGGAAACAGACTGCCTCATCATTCTCAGGTGGAGCTGGTGGTGGTTCCAACTGCCAACTTTTCAGTTAGCAACCCAACACTTAATCCACTCTGCCACCAGAACTCCTTAAAAGTAGAACCCAGAGGTAGGAGAAGAGAAGGTTGAGTAACACCATGTGACAAGGAATCAACCCACCACTGCTGCGTTTGAAAATGGAAATCAAATCAGACAGGAGACAAAGAATGCAGGCAAGCTTTAACCAAAAAGCAAACCAAATCCACTGCCACAGGTGATTCCAATTCATAGCGACCTTAGATGACAGTAGAACTGTTCTTTAGGGTTTCCAAGGTTGTAATTTTTACAGGAGCAGACAGTCTCAGCTTTCTCCTGTAGAGAGTCTGGTGAGTTTGAACCACTAAATTTGAAGTTAGCAGCCCATTTAACCCACTTTGTCATGACAAAAGCTAAAATAATTATCAACATTGTATTTGCGTAAGTATAGACAAAAATACTACGTGGACAGAAAGCACAGAAACAGACATATAAAAATGCATGCACAAAAAATTACACTTGATATATAGCAAATACGTCACTGTGAAACAGTGGTGGTGGTTATGTGCCGTGGAATCAGAACCAACTCATAGCGACCCTGTACAGGGTTTCCAAGGCTGTAAATCTTTACGGGAGCAGAAAGCCTCATCTTTCTTCCACGGAACAGCTGGTAGTTTCGAACTGCTGACCTTAAGGTTTGAAGCCCGATTTATAACCACTATGCTACCAGAGCTCCTTGTAAAACAGTCAAGTGTGGTATTTATAAAATGTGCTGGTGAATAAGATATTCATATGGGAAGTTAATTTCTGGTTGATTGCAAATCTACCTTCATGTACTTGCTGTAAGGAAAAACTGCTTAAGCAAGTCTTTATGTTACAGCAGTTTTAGATTCAAGAGTGTCACAGCAGCCCTGGGCCAGAGAGTGTCACAGCAGTTCTTGATCCATGGTCAAGGAAACCAAGGCCACTCGGAGAGGCGAAACAGAGTTTCAGATTTTATTAAGCTGGCTGGCAGAGAGGAGCTAGTTTATCCTGATTCTGAGCCCCGAATGGAGGGCAACATGGGCTTATACGGAGTCAGAGTCAGGGAGGGACTAGGATGCTGACCTGTTTGAGGGCAGGAAGGAAACCAGGGGAATGGGGGGATTGGTCCCATTTCGTAACCTGATTAACATTCTAGCTTGTGGTGGGGGTGAGGGGGGGCGGGTATTGGTTCCACTCAGTAACCTGATTAGCATTCTAGGCATTCTAGCTTGTCTTCTGGGTCACGGGGGAAGATTGGTCCCATTGAGTAACCTGATTAACATTGGCGGGGAAGAGGCAGTTAATAGTTCTACCTTTTCCTGTTCAATTAAATGCACTAACAATGAAAATGAAAAATATTGGTATAGTTGTTGTTGGGTGCCATCCAATAGGTTCTGATTGATAGTGACCTGATGCACGAGAGAATGAAACACTGCCTGGTTCTGTGCTATTCTCACAGCCATTGTTAAGCTTGAGCCCATGGCTGCTGCCACTGGGCCAATCAATCTCATTGGGAGTCTTCCTCTTTTTCACTGACCTTCCACTTTACTAAACGTAATATCCTTCTCTAGGAACTGATCCCTCCTGATACTGTGTCCAAAGTATGACAGATGAAGTCTCACCATCCTGGCTCCTAAGGAGAATTCTGGCTGTACTTCTTCCAACACAGATTTGTTCTTCTGGCAGTCTGTGGTATTTTTAATATTCTTCTCCACCACCATAACTCAAATGCATCAATTCTTCTATGACCTTTCTTATTCACTATCCAACTTTCACAAGCATATGAAGCTATTGAAAATATCATGGCTTAGGAAAAGCACAATTTAGTCCTCAAGCTAACATTTTTGCTCTTGAACACTTTAAAGAGATCTTGTACAACAGATTTGCCTAATGCAACATGTCGTTTGATTTCTTGACTGCTGCTTCCATGAGTGTTGGTAGGGAATCCAAGGAAAGATGAAGTCTTTGACAACTTTAATCTTTTCTCCATTTATCATAATGGTCCAGTGGTAAGAATTTTTGTTTTCTTTACATTAAGGTGCAACCCATACTGAAGGCTGTGTTCTTTGATCCTCATCAGTAAGTATTTTAAGTCTTCTTTGCTTTCAGCAACTAAGGTTGTATCAGCTGCATGTCACAGATTGTTACTGAGACTTCATGAAATCCTGATGCCACGTTCTTCTTCATGTAATCCAACTTCTCAGAAGCTCAGTGTACAGATGGAATAAGTATGATGAAAGAGTACAACCTTGGCACATACCTTTCCTAATTTTAAAGTATTCTGTGTCCATTTGTTCTGTTTGAATGTCTGCCTCTTGGTCTATGTATAGGCTCCTCATGAGCACAATTAAGTGTTCTGGAATACTCATTCTCCTCAATGTTGTCCATAGCTTGTCATGATCCACACAGTCAAAAGTCTTTGCGAAATCAATAAAGCACAGGTAAACATCTTTTTGGTATTCTCTGCTTTCAGCCAAGGTCCATCTGATGTCAGCAATGATATTCCTTATTCCGTGTGCTCATCTGAATCTGGCTTGAATCTCTGGAAGTTCCCTCTCAATGTACTGTTGCAGCCCTCCATGAACTATCTTTAGCAAAATTTTACTTGCTAATGATATTAATGAATTGTCCAAGGATTTCCACATTCTGTTGAGTCACCTCTTTGGAATAGGCACGAATATGGATCTCTCTCAATCAGTTGGCCAGGTAGCTGTCTTCTAAATTTCTTGGCATAAATGAATGAGTGTCTCCAGTGCTGTATCAGTTTGTTGAAATATTTCAATTTGCATTCCATCAACTCCTGGAGCCTTGTTATTTGCCATTGCCTTCAGTGCACCTTAAACCTCTTCTTTTAGTATCATTGGCTCTTGATCATATGCTATATCTTGAAGTGGTTGAGCATTGTCCATTTCTTTTTGGTATTCTGACTCTGTGCATTCCTTCCATCTTCTTTTGATGCTTTCTGCATCAGTCAAAATTTTGCCATAGAATCCTTCAATATTACAAGTCAAAGCTTGAATTTTTGCTTCAGTTCTTTGAGCTTGAGAAATGCTGAGCATGCTCTTCCATTTTGGTTTTCTAACTTCAGATCTTAGCACATTTCATTATAATACTTGACTTTGTTTTCTGGAGCTCCTCTTTGAAGTTTTTCTGCTCAACTCTTTGATTCTTTATTTTTTCCAATTGCTTTAGCATCTCTACACTGGAAAGCAAGTTTCAGAGTCTCTTCTGACATCCATTTTGGTCTTTACCTTCTTTCTTGTCTTCTTAATAGCCTTTTGTTTTCTTCCTGTATGGTGTGCATGGTGTCATCCCATAACTCTTCTGGTCTTCCTTCATTAGTGTGTAATGCATCAAATCTATTCTTGAGATGATTTCAAAATTCAGGTGGGACATGTTCAAGGTCAAATTTTGGCTCTTGTGGACTAGTTTTAATTTTCTTTAGCTTCCATCTGAACTTGCATATAAGCAGTTGATGCTCTGGTCCTCAGTCTGCCCCAGGTCTTTTGTAGAAGGATGATATGGAGCTTTTCCACTACCTCATCCACAGTTTGATTTCTGTGCATGCCGTCCAATTAGGTCCATGTGTATAGTCATTTTTATGTTTTTTTAAAAATGTACTGGTCATGAGCAAGTCATTGGTCTTGCAAAATTTATCCTTTGATCTCCAGCATCATTTCTATCACCCAGGCCATATTTTCCAATAACTGATCCTTCCTTGTTCCCAACTTTATCACTCCAATCACTGGTAATTATCGATACATC
The DNA here is from genome assembly GCF_000296735.1 of Chrysochloris asiatica. NCBI lineage: Eukaryota > Metazoa > Chordata > Mammalia > Afrosoricida > Chrysochloridae > Chrysochloris > Chrysochloris asiatica. The sequence continues at coordinate 1,871,117 of NW_006408846.1, forward strand.
TTGGTTGCATTTTTGATCAATTTCAGACTGAAAAAGTTGATAGAATTCTTCAATTTAATCATCATTAGCTTTAGTATAATAATGGTATTGACTGTGTTCCATGTGTTGTTGGTTGGTAAGTACCATGGAGTCGCTTCCAACTCATAGTGACCCTGCACAGGGTTTCTGAGGCTGTAAATCTTTACGGGAGCAGAATGCATCATCTTTGTCCTGCAGAATCGCTGGTAGTTTCGAACTGCTGACCTTGAGGTTGGCAGCCCAACTTGTAACCACTATGCTACCAGAACTCCTTGTCTTCCATGTAGAGGTATGGATATTATCCTATCACAGACAGGATTATACTTCAAGATAAATCTTGAAATTTCTTTTTGATGATGAATGCAACACCATTCCTGTTTGATTTGTCATTCCTGGCATAGTAAACCACATGATCAGCAGATTCAAAATGGCCAATACCAGTCCATTTCAGCTCACTAATGCCTAGACTACCAATCTTTATGCATTCCATTTCATTTGGGGCAAATTCCAATTTTCTTAGATTCATACTTTATATATTACATATCCTGAACATTAATAGATGTTGGCAGCTGTTTCTCCTCATTTTGTGCTGTGCCCATTAGCAAATGAAGGTCCTGAAAGTTTTATTCAATTTTCATCATCATGGTCAAATCTAGTTTGAGGAGCCAGGTCTTCCCCAGTCGTTATTTTGAGAGACTTCCAACCTGAATGACTCATCTTCTGGCACTGGGTCTGACAATATTCTGGTGCTATTCATCATGTTTCAGTCTTTAATATTCTGGTGTTATCTGATAGTGTTCCACTGCTATTCATTGGGTTTTCAGTGGCTAACATTCAGAAGTGATCCATCTTTCCTTCTTCTTAGTCTGACCTAGTCTGGAAGCTCAGCTGAAACCTGTCCACCATGGCTGTACTGTGATGGCATTTAATATACCAGTGTCATAGCTTTCAGCATTACAGCAACATGCAAGCCACCACAGTATGACAAACTGACAGATGAGTGGTGGATTGGTATAGTATTGGACGTTTAAGATTACTAAAAGACACAGGTAAGAGGTAAACTGTGAGCACAAATCAAAATGACAATGAGGCACTACTTCATGCCCAGGAGGATGACTATTATCAAGAAGACAGTAACAAGTGTTCATGAGGATGTAGAGTAATCTTAAACCTCAAACACTGATAAGAATTTTAAAGGGTGCAGGTGCTGAATAAAGCAGTTTCAGTTCCTTAAAAAGTTAAATATAGGGTTACGGTAAGATTCAGCACTTCCACTCCAAAAAACGTGTCTACACAAAAATTTATACAGGAATGTTTCTAGCAATGTTTTTTATAATAACCAAAAAGTGGAAACAGCTCAATTACCCATCCATTAATGCATGGATAAACAAAATGTGACATATCTATGCAAATGTGACACTTATGGTTCATCCATAGAAAGGAATTAAATAGTGATACCATAGACTGCTAGAAAAACCCATCTGTCTTGGAAGAAGTACAGCCAGAGTGCTCCTTAGACTGGAAGATGGCGAGGTTTTATCTCTCTCTCATATTTTGGACATGTTGTCAGGAGAGACCAGTCCTTGAAGAGGGTGGAGGGTCAGTGAAAAACAGGAAGACCCCCCCAACAAGATGAACTGATAGAGTGGCAACAACAATGGGCTCAAACAAAAACAATTGTTAGGATTGCATAGGACCAGGACCAGGGCCAGGACCGGGCAGTGATTCTTTCTGTTGTGCATAGGGTCACTATGAATCAGGACTGACTCAAGGACACCTAACAACAACAACAGCAAGTTACAATACAGATGAATTTTGAAAACATCACAACTTTGAAACCAGTCACAACAGACCATGTATTATATGATTGCATTGCTATGATCTCTTTACAGATCCACAGAGACAGAAAGAGATTAGTGGTTTACAGGAGCTTTTGGGGAGAAGGAAATAAGGAGTGACAGCTAATAGGTGCAGGATTGATTTTAGAGGTGATGAAAATGCTCTGGAACTACACAGTGATAATGGTTGCAGACTCTGGGTGACCACCTGTGATGCAGAGTAGAACTGCTCCTTCCAATTGTTTGGCTGCCTTCTTTACAGAAGCAAATCTCCAGGCCTTTCTTCTGCAGTGCTGCTGGGTATGTCCAAACCTTGAACCTTTAGTTTAATAGAATATATAAAATTAATTTTGATACATGACACATCGATCACCATAAGTCAGAATCAACTTGATGGTAACAGGCTAATGACTGCAGAAGTTTGTGAAAATACTAAAACCATTTAATTGTATACTTAATTTTTTTTTTTTTTTTTTTTTTTCAGTAAAGCAAAAAAGCCTCCCCTACAACACTGAAACTCAAAGGGCACACCTGAGCAGGCATGTAAGTTTGCTGACGACCACGTTGGTCTTCTGGTGAGTGAAAGACGGGGAAAGGCAGCAATGAAAAAATGGGCTGAGTTCAACCATGTTCCATAGACTCTTGTCAACCTGGAGATGAGCAAGAGAAGAGGAGGGATTTGTTGGTCCAAAGTGTGGTGAAACCTGAGGACACCTGAGCCCATGGACAAGGACATAGCCACAAAAGGCTAGAGCTGAGAGTGAAGCATCCAGCTGATATTAAGTGAGGAGAAATGTACAAGAACACCCAAACTTGCAGATAGTACCCAATTGACCTAGCCTTGATGGATTGAAAATCAGAACTCGGCTAGAGGAATATTAAAAAAAAAAAAAATTGATAAAGGAAACAAGGGTAAATTGCTACAATTTGATGAATATGACCTATACTCATGGATGCAGTAGCTCAAAATACCAACAGAGAAGGAAGAAGTCTTCATATCAAATATCAATGCTAGCCCCTCTGTACACAGAGTAGATAGGGACAGGCAACTTAGACATTGACTACCTAAAATGAGGGGGCAATAAAGGCACGAAGTGACTGGCTAACAAGGTTTCAAGAGGGTGTTTAGTTTAAGAGTGTGCGGGGGAAGATAGAGTCACCACTGAATAGTTTTCATCTTGTCTAAAAGAGTCTGGTGAAAAGAAATGGGGATAAGATTCTTATGATTCAATAGTAATTGTTATCATGACTAATTGCGGCTGTCACAATTGTAAAGGTAGAAGTTTTGTAACAAAAACGGGGGAGTAGTTAATCGTACAGTCCAGAAACAGAGGACCCTAGCACCATCTAGAGAGAAGAGCACAAGCAGAATGTGGGACCCAATCCAGAGAAGCAGTGATACCAGAGATGAAGAAAGAGATGGGGGACATGGAGAGAGGGAGCAGCTGAGGACTCTAGACTCATGGGAAGAGAGGGACTAAGTGCTGGTGGCCAGGAGAATGCAGAATGTGCCCTCTGGTTGTTTAAATCATTATATATTATATATTCCTGAGTGTTTTTGTGTACATCTCTCCACCTCAACCCCCACCCCCCAAAAAAAGAAAAAAACGGAGGGAATGGAAGCAAATACTGTTGAATGATGATACATGGAGGAGATAGTAATCGTTGTAATGAAACGATGGTGCAAAGCCAATGTTCTCCCATGTAAACTATCACTCAGTTCACAATAATAATAATAATAATAATAAGATATATTGACCCTCAAAAAATAAAATAAAGCCAAAAAGCAAGTCACAAAGTAGAAGACAATATTTAATCCGAAGGAGCTTATCTAGAATATATAAAGTACTGTTGTTAAGTGCCGTCAAGTCGGTTCTGACCCACAAGGACGTTGTATAGGGTTTATGAGGATCTGGTAAGTTTGAACCACCAATCTTGCAGTTAGCTGTCCAATGCTTGTCTTACAGTACCATATAAAGAACTAAAAATTTGAAAAATAATAATGAATCTGAGAGCTCAAAAGAAAAATGGGCAAAGGACTGAAACAAGCATATCATAAAACCAACCGCTCCTTGGAAATCCTATGCAGGATTGCTACAAGCCAGAACCGACTCAATGGCACTAAACAACAACAAAATGAGGTTGAGAAAATTTTTTGTATATTTTCAGCCATTTGGATATCTTGTTTTGTGATATGCGTTTGTGGCCCAGACATCCCACTGCAATGAACATATACATATATACACACCTGGAGCCTAGTACAAAGATGGTAACAGCAAACGTTCATCAGCAATAGAACAGATCACTGTATAGGGCTGAAATTCTAAAGCACTTGGTTTGTGGAAGGCTGCACTCTACAGTGGAAGCTCTAGCTCCATTTTAAGTCTTGACATAAATTCAGACTCTAGTTGTGTTCTTTCTGACCAATAACCAGTAATGTGGCTGTTTTACTTTCAGAAAGAATGTGTTTGGAAGCAGCTGACAACTCCCCAGAGAGCCCAGGGAAAGGCAACTTTGCCCTGAGGTTTTCATAGAGAGCTGGGAATCTTGTGTGTTCTTAATGATTTACCAAAAATAGTCACATGCTAATCTAGTTTATGTTAGAAATTGGGAACCTGAAGACTGAGATGCAAGTCCACGCGGTCACTAATCATATTTCAACCACCATGTTGCCAGGTAGTCAAAACCCTGCGACCCTGTATAGTGTTTCCAAGGAGCAGCTGGTGAGCTGGAACTACCAACCTTGCAGTTCAAATCTACTATGTAGGCCAGCACATTAACCCACAGCACCGCACGAGGACTCCTTAAAATCTGTAGTTGTATACATACTCCAATTATGGTTCTTTTCCTGTTTCTGTGGCAGTGATGAACTGATCTGCCACCAATCATAATATGGTAGTGGTTTTCCTTGTCCCCTAATAGTACGTGGAGGCTTCAAAAAGTTCATGGAAAAAATGGAATTAAAGGATAATGGAATTTTCCACAAACTTTTTGAAGCTTCTTGTATATAAGGATCTCTGTGGCTGTGAATCAGTGGAATTCATTTCGGCCTTTGTACTGTATATGTCCTCATTCCAAACTTAACGGCTTTGTGTTGTCCTGTTTAAGGCTTAATAAAAAAAGAATCTCTAAAGAATATGTTGGAATTGCGGCTTCCCTCCCCACCCCCAGCATAAAATAAGTTATAGTCTATTTTTATATTGGAATAAAATACAATTAAATTGAATGAATTATATACTTACATAAGGAGTCCCCAATGAGGCACTGTAGGATAATACATGGGACCGCAAGGTTGGTTTGGACCACTTAAGTTGACAGTTAAAATTCACCAGTTGCTCCTTGGAAACCCTCTACAGGGTTGCTATGAGTCAGAACCGCCTTGACAGCAATTGAACAACAAGGCCATATGGATAAATCTTAAAATCTAATCTTAAATAAAGCCCAACCCAAAAGAATACATATTGTCTAATGACATTTCTATCATGTTCAAGTCCAGGTGGGACTGAACTGCAGTGGTTAGCAGCACGTATTAGGTTATAACTTTAAAGCAAAGCAAGAAAGTAATTACTGGCAGTGTTGTCAAGTTAGTGATTACCACTTGTGGCTGAGAGGGGGTTGTGATGAGGCACACAGGGATTGTTAGAGATGTTGGCAATGATCTATTTCTAGATCAACAGAAGCATTTCATGGATGCTCTCTTTATATTAACCTATGTTAATGTTTAGGTATTCTTTGTTTCATAAAAGTTTATTTTTTTTAAAAAGGTAAAGAAGAAAAAAAAAAGCGTTCCAGAAAGGAAAGTCAGCAGTAGAAACCATGATTGTGGTTGATGAGTTGGCTATTTATCACAGACACTTACAGTATAGATTTTTTCGCATTCTCGTGGTCACAGTGAGGTGGGGAAGGAGGGGCTAAGTAGTCATCCACCTCTATAGCTTTGCTATGTTTTATGGTGAACTTTTGTGGTTTGTAATGTTATCTTCTCTAACAGAAATAAAACTTTTAAGAATAAAACATGAGCATGCAGAGAATTACCATATGCAAAATTATCTTTTAAAACCTTACAGTAAAATATGTATCAAAATTAAAAAGGAAATGTGCTTTTTTGTATATTTTAATTTGACAACCAAAATTTATCCTCAAAAATGAAATGTTTGCAAAGCATGTAAGTTTCTGGTAATTTGTAAATATTGGCATTTAAAATTCAGCTTCTACATCCGTTTTAAGATGCATGCAATAAAGTATATTTAAAGACAAAGGATATCACCTAATGAAAAAATATACAAAAAGATCTATTTTTATCGAAATGTCTTTAAAATTGGAATTTTATATCAGTTTCTCATTCATGTATTTTTTCTTGATCTTGCATTTACATTCTATTCGCCACAGAAATTTCTTAATATATTTTGTGCTTACATTGACCACCTTATCATACTTCTCTAAATAAAAAATATGTACATAATTGCTAATTAAAAAAGAAATTACTGATACCTTAGGGGTCTAAGTCATTTAAAAGTGCATTTCAGATGGAGTTATAATTACAACTGTTACTTAACAAAGCAGAACAGCAATAATAAAAATTTTGATGAATCATTATTAAACAAAAAAAAGAAATGAATTTTTTAATTAAATGGGTAGAAATGTCTTTTTTCTTTCTTTAATTAGATCATATATCCGAGGCTAAATACTACTTATTGCCTGAAGGGAACAGGATTCAGCATCAAGTCTATTCCTAGAAATAATAATTTCATTCAACCCAAAAGACTTATGCATACACCACATATGACCACAGAAAAAATGCTATTGAATAGCCATACTTAAGGAAGGTCTCAAACTCAGTTTCTGGGCTTCTGCAGTTAAGGGTTAAAAGACTACTTTTCTTACATTTGTACATTATGTTTAAATATGCACAGAATATCTCTGGTTCTTTATTTTCAGTCTTATACGGTTTTTTTCTTTAAATACTTCTGTACCTGGATTGAGTTCTGGGTGGTGTTGTCTTGTATGGTAATCTTAGGTTGCTGTCTGCTTTTGGGTTCTCAGTCCAAAGAACACCCTTTAGCATTTTTTTGTAAAGTTGGTCTGCTCATTACATATTCTTTTCTTTTCTGTTTATCAGGAAATGTTCTAATTTTGCCATCGTGTTTAAGCGACAGCTTTGCTGGGCATATGATTCTTGATTGGCACTTTTTTTCTTTCAGAATTTTGTATATGTCATCCCATTACCTTCTTGCCTGCATGGTTTCTGCTGAGAAATCATATGAAGCTGGTGTCACCGTCTGTTAGGACCACAGGGCCGCTGAGGTCAGGGTAACTGGTTAAATGATGGTCTGGTGTCTCTATGGGGTTTTGTCAGTCTGCACCTGAGTCCACCTGAATCCAGTCACCAAAGTGGCGCAGCAGGTCCCCAAATCACACTGGAGTGTTATTCCCAACCCACTGGCTCCGAATCCCTGGATGAGAGTGGGTGCTGGCCACACCTCTGGTCTCCAGGGGAACATGGGAAAAAAGAAGAAGCGTACTTTTCCTGTTGCCAGAGCAAACCTGCTCTGCCAGGCCTCCCTCTGCTGCCAAAGCTGCTCACAAGATGGTTGAGCCACATCTGTTTGACCAGCCAATGACCATTCAGTCTCCCACTCTTGTCATCCCCACTCAGCCTCTCCTCCCAGAAAGCACTCCATCCACCTCTCTAACATTTCTTCTGAAGTTCAGGGCGGCAGAATTTTCATCTGTGTCTGTTTTATTTCATCTCTCTTATCTTTGCCGTAGGTGGTTTGCCAGAGTTTCCCTTGGTAGGTTAGTGCTCCCCTATAGGACAACTGTCCCTTTTCCAACTTTATGTTCTAGATTCCTTGATTCAGCATCTCATACACACTTTCTTGGCTCCTGTTGATACATGTTAGCTAGGTCATCCAAATCCTTCTGGGTATAGTCCTTTACTTCCTTTGTAGATCCAATCAGATTGTTAGATGACTTAAGCCCAGTTATTGGTGTTGGGGTCAGGGAAAGTAGGGGTCATACTCTCAGTGGACCATGAGGGCTTGCAAGACAGAAGTTGCGACACATCCTCAAGAAAGAGAGAAATGCTAGCTAGTCCTTAACAGGGAGAAATGGGACACTTTTTCAAGTTCTGAGTATTCAAATGTTTTTTAGTATATCAATCATGATGTCCTCATCCATGTCTCAGGATCCCAGACCTATCCAATCAGTGCCTTGACTTGGACATACCAGACCTGCCAAGGATGAAGTCAACCTTCTCTGGAGCTCTATTCCTCTTATTATTAAACCCTGGTTCTGGCTTCCAGCTTTTTCTTGCTCTCTGGTTACAGAAGATGAGATTTTCCATATCCTAACAAGAGACCCTTTGGTTTTCACACTTAGCATTTAATTGCTTGTTAATCACCCTCATCATATCATTTTCTTTCTCCAAAGCATCTACCCACCCACCCACAGCCAGTGAGTGGATTCCAATTCCTAACCACCCTGTCTAGGGTTTCCGTAGCTATAAATCTTTACAGGAGCAGAAAACTTCCTCTTTTCCTCTTAGAGCAACTGGTAGATTTGAACTGCTGACTGCAGTTAGCAATCCAATGTGTATCCCACTATACCACCGGGACTGCTTGAAGTATATTCAGGGAGCTTCAAAATGTTAAAAGAAAAATTCAATTATCTTATATTTACACCTCCCCCCATGATTAAGAGGTTCATTAGGAAAATGAATAGGGTACAATTCAGGATCAAGAACAACGCAGGATATCTGAGTTCTCAGGTCAGGAAACCTGCTCAGCTGTGCTGCAGGCATGCCTCGCTCTTGCCCTGGGTGTCTCAGTCCTGTGGCCCCTTGTCTCTACCCTGCCAGGGCAAGTGTTAAAGCTCCCTTAGCGCTGTCTGTAAGGGCCCAAAGTTCACATTCTGTAAAACAGCCTCCTGTTTGAAGGCTCTCAGCCTTAACTCAGTCCTCAGTCCAATGGCTTGAAGGCTTCTGCTACATGGCAGGAATCTTGTGCTTTGCTTGTGAATCTTCTTTCTTGATAGTCCTGGAATCATCTGTTCTGCTTCGGAAATGGCTCCTTTTAAAGCTAACAGGATGGCAAAACTAACCAATCCCCATATTAGAGTCCTGTACATCCTATTTCATGAAAGTCCTGTATACCCTATTGCCAGAAAAAGAAACATTATGAATAGCACCAGAATATTGTCAGATATAGTGCCAGAAGATGAGCCCCTCAGGTTGGAAGGCACTCAAAATATGACTGGGGAAGAGCTGCATTCTCAAAGTAAGTTTGACTGTGATGACCAGAATGTAGTAAAGCTTTAGGGACCTTCATTTGCTGATGGACACAACTCAAAATGAGGAGCATTGGCTGTAAAAATCCATTAATAATCAGAACATGAAATACATGAAATATGAATCTAAGAAAACTGGAAGTTGTCCAAAATGAAATGGAACACATAAAGATCAATATCCTAGGCAGTGGTGAGTGGAAATGGACCGCTATTGGCCATTTTGAATCTGGCAGTCATATGGTTTACTATGCTGGAATAGCAAATTGAAGCAGAATGGCATCGCATTTATCATCAAAAAGAACATTTTAAGATCTATCTTGACCTATAATCCTATCTGTGACAGGATAATATCCATACACCTACAAGGAAGACCAGTTAATACCACTATTATTTAAATTTACACAGCAACTTAAGTCAGTGATGATGAAATTTAAGAGTTCTACCAACAACTTCTTTAGGAGTCCTGGTGTCACGCTATGGGATAATGCACTGGACCACAAGGTCGGTTTGAACCACAAGGTTGGTGGTTCAAATTCACCAGCTACTCCTCGGAAACCCTACACAGGGTCACTATGAGTCGGAACTGACTTGATGGCACTTAACAACAACAACAACAACAACCAACTTCTTCAGGAGTCCTAGAGTGGTGCCATAGGATAAGTACTCGACCTCTAGGTCAGTTTGAACCACAAAGTCATTAGTTTAAACTAACCAACTGCTCCATGTAAACCCTATACAATGTCACTATGAGTTGGAACTGACTCAACAGCACTTAACAACAACCATCTTCTCTGGAGTCCTAGTGTAACACTGTAGAATAAGCATTGAACTGCTAACCACAAGGTACTTAAAAACAACTGCAACAAAAACAGCTTCTTTAGTCTGAAACTGATCAAACATGTAATCAGGATGTATTGATAATTACTGGTAATTGAAATGCAAAGGTTGGAAACAAAAAGGAAGGCTTAGGCAATGAAAAAGATGGCCTTGGTGATAGAAATGATGCTGCAGATTGCATGGTAGAATTTTGCAAGACCAATAACTTATTTATTGCAAATACCTTTTTGAAACAACACAAAAGATAACTATACACAAGGACCTCACCAGATGGAATACATAGAAATAAAATGTATTAGATCTGCGGGAAGAGATGGTGGAAAAACTCGGTATCATCAGCCAAAACAAGGCCCAAGGCAGACTGTGGGACAGATCACATGCAAGTTCAGGCTGAAGCTGAAGAAAATGAAAACAAGTCTTCTTTTTGTTGTTGTTAAATGCCATCAAATCAGTTCCGACTCATAGCGACCTTGTATAGGGTTTCCAAGGAGCAGCTGGTGGCTTTGAACTGCCAACCTTGTGGTTTGCAGTCCAGTGCTGATCCTACAACCTTGAAAATGCCCCACCTGACTTAGAGACCATTTTAAAAACAGATTTTATGAATCAGACATTAATAGCTGAAGGTCAGAAGAGTTGTGGGATGACATCAAGAACACCATACAGGAAGAAAGCAAAAGGTCATTAAGAAGACAAGAAAGAAGAAAAAGATCAAAATGGATGTCAGAAGAGACTCTGAAACTTGTTCTCCAGCACAGATATGCTAAAGCAAATGAAAGAAACAAGGAGGTAAAAGAGCTGAACAGAAAATTTCAAAGGGCAGCTTGAGAAGACAAAGTCAGGTGTTATAGTAAAATGTGCAAAGACCTGGAATTAGAAAACCAAAAGGGAAGAACACACAGCATTTCTCAAGCTGAAAGAACTGATGAAAAATTTCAGGACTTGACATGAAATGTTGAAGGATCCTAAGGAGCACTGGTAGCGTAGTGGTTACGAATCGGACTGTGGAACCTTAAGGCCAGCAGTTCGAAACTACCAGCCGCTTCGCGGGAGAAAGATGAGGCTTTCTGCTCCCGTAAAGATTTACAGCCTCAGAAACCCTGTACAGGGTCGCTATGGGTCGGAACCCACTCGAAGGCACTTAACAACAACAAATGTTCAAAATGAACTCCTGGTATGGCATTGTAGAATAAGCACTGGGCTGCTAAATGTAGGGTTGTCAGTTCAAATCCACCAGCTGCTCCTTGGAAACCCTATCTATACAGGGTCACTATGAGTCAGAACAGACTTGAAGACACTTAACAACAACAAACAGGAAAACATTGAAGGACGCAGGAAGTATATACAGAGTCACGGTACTAAAAGGAAATGGGTTAATGTACAATCATTTCAGAGAGACCATATGATCAAGAACCAATGGTACTGAAAAAGAAGTCCTGGGTGTACTGAAGGCATTAGCAAAGAACAAGGCTCAAGGAACTGATGGAGTACAAATAGAAATCTTTCAACAAATTGATATAGCATTGGACGCACTCACTAATTTATGCCAAGGAATTGGAAGAGAGCTGCCTGGCCAACTGATTAGAAGAGATCCATATTTGTGCCCATTCCAAAGAGAGGTGACCCAACAGAATGCAGAAATCATCAGAGAATATCATTGATTTCATATGCAAGCAAACTAGTGCTAAATGTAATTCAAAAGTGGCTGCAACAGTACATCCACAGGGAATTGCCAGAGGTTCAAGACAGATTCAGGTGAGGATACGGAGTGAGGAATATCATTGATGTCAGAATGATCTTGGCTGAAAACAGACAATACCAGAAATATACTTACCTATGGTTTATTGACTACGAAAAGGCTTTCAGCTGTGTGGATCATAAAAAACTATGGATAGCATTGGGAAGACTGGGCATTCCAGAACACTTAATTGTGCTCATGAGGACCCTGTACATAGACTAAGAGGCAGTGTTGAAATAGAACAAGGGGACGCTGAATGGTAAAATCAGGAGAGGTGTGTATCAGAGCTGTGTTCTTTCCCTACATTTTCCATCTGTATGCTGAACAAGTAACCTGAGAAGCTGGATTATATGAAGAAGAACATGGCATCAGGATTGGAGGAAGACTCATTAACCACCTGTGATATGTGATGAGCAACCTTGCTTGCTGAAAGCAAAGAGGACTTAAAATACTTACTGATGAAGATCAAAGACCATGGCCTTCAGTATGAGCTGCAATTCAATGTAAAGAAAACAAAAATCCTCATCACTGGATCAGTGAATAACAACATTATGGTAAATGTAGAAAAGATTGAAGTTGTCAAAGACTTCATTTTGCTTGTTGTTGTTGTTAAGTGCCGTAGAGTCAGTTCTGACCCATAGCGACCCTATACAGGGTTTCCGAGGGTGTAAATCTTTATGGGAGTAGAAAGTTTCATCTTTCTCCCGCGGAGCGGCTGGTAGTTTCGAACCACTGACCTTAAGGTTCACAACCCGATTCGTAACCACTACGCTTCATTTTGCTTGGATCCACTATAAACATTCACGGAAGCAGCTGTCAAGAAATTAAATGACATATTACATTAAACAAATCTGCTATACAAGACCTGTTTAAAGTATTCAAGAGCAAAGATTTCAGTTTGAGGACCAAGGTGTGCCTGACCCAAGCCATGGTATTTTCAGTAGCATCATATGTATGTGAAAGTTGGACAATGAACAAGGAAGACCGTAAAAGTAATTAATGCTTTTGAGTTATGGTGCTGGAGAAGAATATTAAAAGTACCCTGGACTGCCAGAAGAACAAACAAATCTGTGTTGGAAGAAGTACAGCCAGAATGATCCTTAGAAGACAGGATAGTAAGACTTCATTTCTCATATTTTGGTCATATTATCAGGAGGGACCAATCCCTGGAGAAGGTCCCTCATGCTTGGTAAAGTGGAGGCTCAGGGAAGATCCCCAATGAGACGGAACGGCAGTGGCAATGGGCTCAAGAATATCAATGTTTATTATGATGGTAAATGGTGGGGCAGTGTTTTGTTCTGTTGTACATTGTGTTGCTGAGTCAGAACCAATTCAATGGCACCTAACAACAAAACAATCCAGTTATTTGGTAGGCACGTGGCACTGTGGGATAATGCACTAGACCAGAAGGTCGGTTTGAACTGCAAGGTCAGTGGTTCAAACTCATCAACTGCTCCTCATAAACCCTATACAGGGTCACTATGAGTCGGAACTAACTCTACCATATTTAACAACAACAATAAAGACTATGTCTTGTTTGCCATCATGCCAGTTCTGACTCATAGTGATTCTATATAGTTTTCCAAGACTGTAAATCTTTACAGAAGCAGAAAACCTCATCTTTCTCCTGTAGACCGGCTGGGTGGATTCAAACTGCTCATTTTGCAATTAGCAGCCAGACACTTTCATGAACTTTTTGAACACATGCCCCCAGCCTCCCCACTACCCTCAATCAAAAGTCATCTAATCTCATTGTTTAAAGGTCATATAATTCTATTGTTCTTATGAATATTATTTCTCTTTTTATTTTTGAAGCACCTGATACAACAGATGTTCTGTCCCCTGCATTTCCTTCCACAGGTGTGCCATTTCAGTTCCACTGTGGTAGAAATTTCAACAGTTGTACCACTAACAATGCCAGGGGCTACCAGTGTTCCACCTGCCTGCAGTCCTCTGGAACTGGTCAAGTGATGATGCAGCTCCAAAATCACAATTTTAGAGTGTGCATTCTGACACTACTTTTGCATACCACGTAGTCCAGGAAGCTGACTTTAAGACACAGATTTGCAGGCAAGAAACTTAGTAGGGAATGATCTACAAGGGATCAACATTTTGGGGGGAAATGAAGGAAGCAAGATTCAGTCATAATGAATCTCATGAGGCGCCTAAGAGCTGAATTGGTTCTGGGGAGGTGATGGTGGTTGTGTGCCATCAAGTCAATTCTGACTCACAGTGACCCTGAATAAGGTATTTCAAGGCATCATGGGAGCAAGAAGCCTCATCTTCCTTCCATGGAGCAACGGGTAGATTCAAATTGCAGACCTTGTGGTTAGCAGCCCAGCTTGTAACCCACTATGCTACCAGGGCTGATCCTGTGGAAAGTTCCTGATTTGAGGCATTGAGGCAAGGGGACTGAACTCTCATTCCCGACACTGACTAATAGTTGTGTTTTGTTGTTGTTATTGTTTTTGTAGGGGTAGCGTAAGGGTAGATGGATAGGAGTAAGGAGTAAAGGTTAGGGCAGGAACTATGGCTAGATCTAGACTAGGCCTGTTGTTGTTGTTGTTAAGTGCCTGTTATTGTTGGGTGTCATCAAGTCAGTTCCGACTCATAGTGACCCCATGCACAACAGAACGTAACACTGCCTGGTACTGTGCCATCCTCATGGTCATTGTTACACTTGAGCCCATTGCTGTTGCTACTGTGCCAATGCTTCTCATTGGGGTGTTCCTCTTTTTCACTGACCCTCCACTTTACCAAGCATGATATTCTTTCCAGAGACTGGCCCCTCCTGATAATATGTGTGAAGTATGAGAGACTAAGTCTCACTATTCTGGCTTTTAAGGAGCCTTCTGGCTGTACTAAGCTCACCTAGGGCTATGCTTATTGCTATCTCTGGAAAGTGGGGGACAATAGCTGAGGGCACTTATGGTTAGCAGCCCGATTCATAACCCACTAAACTTACAGGGCTCCTTATTGTTTCATAGTAGCTATAAAAGTAGACCATATGTATATCCTGTGATCCAGAAATTATACTCCTAGATATATATATACAGGTACGCATCATTTAATGTCCATTCAGACAATGTCCAACCACATATATGAGTATGTCTATCTGGTAGCGTAGTGGTTACGAATCGGGCTGCAAACCTCAAGGTCAGCAGTTCGAAACTACCAGCTGTTCCACGGGAGAAAGATGAGGCTTTCTGCTCCCATAAAGATTTACAGCCTCGGAAACCCTGTACAGGGTCACTATGAGTCAGAACCGACTCCACAGCACATAACAACCACCACCATGGTTCCATAGGATTCTTGGTGTGGCATTGTAGAATAAAGCACTGGACCGCAAGGTCGGTTTGAACCAGAAGTCAGCAATTCTAACTCTCCAGCGGTTCCTCAGAAACCCTATATAAGGTTGGTCTAAGTTGGAACTCACTAGACTTCACAACAGCAGCAATGGTCCCATAGGCATCCTGGTGTGGCGATGTAGAATAAGGACTTCTAACTGCAAGGTCAGCGGTTCAAACCCTCCAGTTGCTCCTTGGAAACCATATACATGTCACTATGAGTCTGAACTAACTCGACACTTAACAACAGTGGTTTTAAAGGCCCCAAAACCCAGTCTTTTGTAGTACTGGACTATGACTAGGTTACAGGTAGTGAAGTAGAAATCATGGCTCTGGCATGGTCTGTTGACTTTGTCCAGCTCCTGCTCCCTAGGCAGGTGGCACAGAGGGCTAGACAGGCATGCTCCACTCTCTTCTCTCTGACTTCTCTTCTCTCAGCCTCTGCCAGCAGCAATGAGGAGGATGACAGGAAACAGATTCCCATAAGGTTTTAATATGGTGTTCCCACAATGACCAAATCACATAATGTCCTGTTTCATAGACTGGAATCATGATTGTTGAAGGACATATACATGTACTCAATATAAATGTGTACAATATGTTTACCAAAGGTATGTATGAGAATATTCATAGCAATACTCTTCATTGTAGCACATATCTGAAACTACTCAAATTCCCATCCATTGTAAATCAAACAAAACCTACTGCCATTGAGTCCATTTCCTTTCATAGCCCCCTATACAGGTTTTCTGAGACTGTAAATCTTTACATGAGCTGCCAGTCTCATCTTTCTCCCAAGGAGATGATGGTGGGACTGAACCACCAATCTCACAGTTAGCAGCAAACACCGAACCAACAGTGCTTGAGTCAGTTGCACCTTAATCCTTAAGCAAATATCTTTGTTCCTTAATAATTAAAAGAGATCTTTTTCACCAGATTTACCTAATGGAAGACATCATTTGATTTCTTGACTGCTGCTTCCATGAGTATTGAAAGTGAATTCCAGCAAAATGAAATCTTTGACAACTTCAATCTTTTCTCCATTTGAGATTGTTAAGTGCCATCAAGTCGATTCTGACTCATAGCGACCGTGGTACAGGGTTTCCAAGGAGCAACTAGTGGGTTTGAACCACTGTCCTTATGGTTCACAGTGCTTATCCTACAGCACCACATCAGGAATCCATTTATCATGATGTTAATTATTGGCACAGTGGTAAGGATTTTTGTTTTCTTTACACTGAGGTGCAATCCATACTAAAGACTTTAGTCTTTGATCTTCATTAGTAAATGCTTCAAGTCCTCTTCACTTTCAACAAGTAAGGTTGTGTCATCTGCCTATCACAGGCTGTTAATGAGTCTCCCTCCAATACTGATGTCATGTTTATATAATCCAGCTTCTCAGATTATTTACTTAGCACACAGATTGAATAAATATGGTGGAAGAATACAACCCTGTTACACACCTTTCCTGAATTTAAATCATTCAGTATCCCCTTGTTTGAACAACTGTTTCTTGGTCTATGTACAGGTTCCTCATGAGCACAGTGAAGTGTTTTAGAATATCCATTCTTCTCAGTGTTATCCATAGCTTGGCATGAGCCACACAGTTGAAAGACTTTGCATAGCGAATAAAAAAGAAGGAAATATCTCTCTGGTATTTTCTGCCAAGATCCATCTGATGTCAGCAATGATAGCCCTAGTTCCATATACTCTGCTAAACAGGGCTTTAATTTCTGGCAGTTCTCAGTTGATGTGATGTACTGTTGCAGCTGTTTTTGAATTATCTTCTGAAAATTTTTGCTTGTATGTTATATTAATGATGTTGTTGATGGTTTCCACATTCTGTTAGGTCACCTTTCTTTGGAATGAGCACAAATAGGGATTTTTTTTCCCAACCAGTTGGTCAGGTAACTAGCCCCTCCAGTACTGTATCAGTTTGTTGAAAATTTTCAATTTGTACTCCATCAATTCCTCTAGCCTTGGTTTTCACCAAAGCTTTCAGTGTAGCTTGGACTTCCTCCAGTACCATCGGTTATTGGTCATATAACATGGACCTTTTTTTTTTTTTTTTTTTTTACGTTTTTATTGTGAATTGAGTGACAGTTTACATGGGAGAACGTCGGCTTTACACCATCATTTCATTGCAATGATTACAATCTCCGTGCATCATCATTCAACAGTATTTGCTTCCATTCCTTCTGGTTTCTTTTTTTGTTGTTGTTGCTGTTGTTTTGGGGGTTGGGGGGGTGTACACAAAACCACTCAGGAATATATAATCATTTAAACAACCAAAGGGCACATTCTGCAAGCCAGCCTCCTGGCCAACAGCACACAGCCTTTCTCTTTCCATGAGTCTGGAGTCCTCAGCTGTTCCCTCTCTCCTTTGCCTCCATCTCTGGTGTTGCTGCTTCTGTTGATAGAGTCCTGCATTGCACCTGTACTCTTCTCCCTTGATGGTCCTAGGGTCCTCTGCTTCTGGACTATAAGATTAACTACTCCCCCATTTTTGTTACAAAACATCTACCTTTATAGTTGTGATAGTCACAATTAGTCAGAATAACAATTACTCACTATTGAAACACAAGAATCCTATCCCCATCTCTTTTCACCAGACCCATCTAGACAAGATGAATACTATTCAGCGGGGACTCTACTCTCCCCCACACACTCTTAAACTAAACTCCCTTTTGGAAACTTGTAAGCCAGCTATTTCGTGGCTCTATCACCCCTTCATTTTAAGTAACCAATGTCTTAAGTTGCCTGTCCCTATCTACTCTGTATACAGAGGGATAGGATTGATACTTGATGTGAAGAATCCTTTCCTCTTGTTTGGTATTTTGAGCTACTACATCCATAAGTATAGGTCAAGTTCATCAAATTGTAGCAATTTACCCTCACTTCCTTTATCAAAAATTGTGGCTTTTTATCTTCCTCTAGTTGAGTTCTGATAATCAAGCCATTGAGGCTAGGTCAAATGGGTACTATCTCCAAGACTGGGTGTTCTTGTGCGTCTCCCTTCACTTCATTTCAGCTGGATGCTTCACTCTCAGCTCTAGCCCTCCATGGCTACGTCCTTGTCCATGGGCTCAGTTGTCCCCAAGTCTCACCACACTTTGGACCAACCAGTCCTTCCTCTTCTCTCTCTCATCTCCAGGTCAACAGAGTCTATAGAACATGGTTGAACTCAGCCCATTTCTTCACTGCTGCCTTCCCCCCTCTTCCACTCACCAGTAGACCAACTTGGTTGCCAGCAAACAAACATGCCTACTCACTTGTTCCATTTGAGTTTCAGTCTTGGAGGGGGGTTTGTCCTGAAGGGACTTGATTGCTTACCTTGATGGCTCCCCGGTGAACAACTTGCCTGTTCTTGTGACTGCCATTTTTGTTTTGGATTTTTCCTGCTCATCTTTCTTTGAAGATGTATCTTCTGCTGCTCTAGCTGTTCCAGGCTTTTCTGCTTATTCTTTCAGAGGAAATGTCCCACCTCAGAAGGTTCTGAATGAGGCTCAGTATTCCACCAAAGGTCTCATACACTGCAAAGGGTCCGCAAGAAGCCTATTCCACTGGACAATTTCTAGAACCACTTTTAGGTATTCCAATCAGTTATAGGCTGAAGACAGGCTTACAAGCTTTCTGCAATCATGTTTACCAACATTCCTTTCTATCCCACGCGTGTCGATTTTACAATAGTAGGTAAAGGAAGCCAATATTCATAAGACAGTCAAGCATCTTAACAGTATTTCCCCTCTTCAGACCCTCACATCTTCTTCTGATGCTTTCTTCAAAATTCAGTGTTTTGCCCACAGAGTTCTTCAGAAATGCCAGTCAAGGCTTGAATTGTTTCTCCAGTTTTTTTAGCTTGAGAAATATTCTTCATTTCTTCCAGTTTTTTAAACTTCTTTATTTTCAAGAGCAAGGTAAAGAGTACTAGTTAATCAAATCTATGTTCTTAGAATTTAGCTACCCTTGAGGTTTGGCGACTGGAAGGAGTCATGGGAGAGGCAGCTTCAGTGACAATACTCTGATTGCTGGTTATATGATGTTTACAATGTATGACAATTCATTGATCTATACAATTATGATATATGTACTTGCTTCATGTTTATTAAGCTTCAATAAAAAGCTAAAAAATAAACATTAATTTTTTTCATGGCTTATCCAAGATGTCCAAGGGTGATCAGTTCAAGCTTGATCAGTGATATCATTAAACAGCCAGGCTTGTTTTATTTCTCATCTTCAGAGTATGGTTTTTATCTGCAGGTTGCAACACAGCTGTTCTTGGTCCAGTATCTTGTTCCTGTTTCCCTAAGGAAGATAATTGAAGAACCAAAGCTTTCCTTTTGTGAGGCTTTGTCATTTTATTCAGGAGCTGAAACACTTCTCAGAGACTTCGAGTTATTTTTGGAGGCCAGAACTTTGGCACATTACTACCCATACCTGAAAGCAAGGTTAGTGTTTGAGCTGGGTATTATTTCTGCTCCAAATAAAATTATGGTTTTTAGTGTTGAGAGAGAACAGACCATGAGGAAGATTTAGAAGTGTCCACCACAGGGTTCAACCTTATATTCTTATGGTCTGGTGGAGGAGATGGGAGTGTTACCAGGAAATGTGAACTCAACATGTTAAGTGTTCAGAATGAGCACAGGATGCTATAGAGCAGAGAAGAGTTCTTGGGGAAGACTCGTTATTATTGTTGTAGTGACATCATGTGACACAAGTAGAACTGCCCCACACCGGCTGCAATCTTTACAGAGGGAAGACTCCTAGAATAGAAAACACACAGCTTGAAAGACATACTTTGTAGGACTAGTGGAAGTCCATTAAAAGAGATGGAAAAACTTTTCAGCACCATATAAAAAGCATAAATCAAAGTTATGAGAGAATATACTAGGTACTGGGAACTAAAAGTAGTCAATGTCCCGAGAGGATCAAATGTGAGGTTGGAAGGCTGAAGATGGAGCTAGAGGGGTAGGAAGGGTCCAGGTTATGAAAGTCTCATATGCCATGAAAAGGAAGTAGAACTTTATCCCCAGGAGAACCTCTAAAGAGTTTTAAGGAAGAAAATGAATGACACATAGGCATATCTTGGAGATATTGACGATTCAGTTCCAGGTCACTGCAATAAAGTAAATATTGCAAAAAAAAAAAAAAAAGAACCACATGATTTTTTTGGTTCCCCAGTGCATATAAAAGTTATGTTTGCATTATACTATAGCTTATAAAAGGAGCTCTGGTAGCATAGTGGTTACAAATCAGGCTACTAATCTCATGGTCAGCAGTTCGAAACTACCAGCTGTTCTGCGGGAGAAAGATGAGGCTTTCTGCTCCCGTAAAGATTTACATCCTCGGAAACACTTTAGTTGGAACCTACTCCACGTACATCACAACAAAAACAGCCTATTAAGTGTTCAAAAGCATTATGAAAAAGTTTGAAATATTGTGAGAATTACCAAAATGTGGCACAGAGACATGTAGTAAGCACATGCTGTTGGAAAAATGACGCTGATAGACTTGCTTAATGCAGACTTGCCACAAACCTTTAAATTGTAAAAAAAGGAAAGAAAAATGCAATCCATGTCAAATGCAATGAAGCAAAGCACAATAGAATGATCAGTAAGTCTTTCCAGCAGTTTATCGCCTGAAACAATTAGACACACACAAGTGTAGCTAAATGAATGGGGGCAGCCATCTGTGTAGAGAATGCATTTAGTTTATAGTAACATATGTAGTGTTAGAAGAACACTTTGAAGTAGGGGTAGCAGAAAAAAGGGGTTTGCCACAGTCTGCAAAAAATTAAGAAATGTGAACCAGGGGTACAGTAGGAATGATGAAAAATGTTCTATGCTCCAACTTTCCTCTTTTATATTTGATTTTTTTAAGGCAGAGCTCTTTCCTGAGGCTGCTTCCCTGCCTCAAATCATCTCCTACTTAATCCTTGATGAAAAGTAGGATTTAAGGGAGGAGGGAGGAAAAAAGAGAGACTTCCACTAGTCACACTTGCTAAAAGAAAAAGTGTCTTAAGGTCCTGGGTTCCGAATTCTTTTCTCTTTCTCTGTCATTTAGAGGCTGGCATTCTCTTTCCTTCTCATTTTCTCGGATAATCCTAGTCAGGATTATGTTCTTAGTCTTTAACTCCATTAATCTAAATCTCCCTCCTCAGTACAACCTAGTCTTTATCTCCCACAAGCTCAATATCTCCACCTACAGGCCTCACAAGTTCCAAACTCAAAATAATAGGTTGAACACACCATTTTCTTTTCTTAAATACCTGGACTCCTGGTGTGGCACTGTAGGATAAGCGCTGTACTGTGAACCACAGGCTGGCATTTCAAGCCCACTAGCTGCTCTTCAAGTAGCTCTGGTAGAGTAGTGGTTACGAGTTGGGCTTCTAACCTCACAGTCAGGAGTTTGAAACTACCAGCGGTTCCGCAGGAGAAAGATGAGGTGTTCTGCTCCCGTAAAGATTTACAGCCTCGGAAACCCTATGCAGGGTCACTATGAGTCAGAACCGACTCCACGGCACACCACCACCACCACCAGCTGCTCTTCAGAAACCCTGTACAGGGTCACTATGGATTGGAATCAACTCGACGGCACTTAACAACGTACCTCTACCTGGACTCCTAGTGTATCATTGTAGGTTCAGCACTAGACTGTGAACCACAAAGTCAGCAGTTCAAACCCACCAGCAGCTCCTCGGGAACACTGTACAGGGTCACTATAAGCCTAAAATGACTAGCGAGCACTTAACAATAACATATCTCTGCTTGGAGCCCTAGTGTGGCACTTTAGGGCAAACACTGGACTGCTAGTCTCAAGGTTGGCAACTTAAACCTACCAGCAGCTCCTTGGAGTGGCCATTAGAACCGACTCGGTATCACTTAATAACATACCTCTGCCTGGAGTCCTGATGTGGCCCTACAGGAAAAGCACTGGACTGCTAACCACAAGGTCAGTAGTTCGAATCTACCATCCACTGTTCGGAAACCCTACAGGGTCACTGAGTCAGAACCTACTCTATGGCACTTGACAACAACAATACACACATAGTCCATTAGCTAGAATCCTGGTGGTCTTCCCAAATTGACTTCCTATCTTACATCCACTCAGTCACTGACAATGTTGAACTTTGCCTGAGCCCTTTGGGCCTGGAAAACAATGGTTTAGAATCTTCTCATCCCTTCAGCCTTTTGTATTTGGAGCAGCAACAGTGAACTAAAAAAAGGACCATTCTACTGTCACCTAGAGAAGACCATCTCTCATCTTTCTGTAAGATTTGGAAATGACTCCCTTGCTTTCCACCTCTAGAAACCCCAGGTCACCTTCCATTTCTTTGGGGCATTCCTCATTAATAGCCTGAACAAAATCATCTCTTTAACCGTCCTGTGCATTTTGTCTTTGACATTACTAAGTCTTCCTGATTATCTCCTTACTCAATTAACTTCATCCCGTTGTCTGTTCATCAGCTTTAATCTGGATGGTTGCAGCAGTCTAATAAAAGATTTTTTCATCTTCTTCTTCCCTTCCATTCTTCACACCATTGCTGGAATGATCTTTCTTAGAAGCAAATCATGATCCAGCCTCTCTACTTTCCCAATCTAATTTCTAGGCCGTGTACACACACACACACACATGCGTGCAATGTCATCCATGGAAACATGAATTACGTGGGTAGAATGGCATGCTTTCTCTCACCTTTTCAACTTCACATGTAGTTCACATTGCTGAAACTCACTTCTTTCATTTTCTGGCTGTTTCTCATCCAGCTTAAGACATCAACTCATAAAAATTTTCCTTGCCTTTCTTTCCCACCTCAGCCTGAGAAGAGAAGATGTCTCCGCTATGCATTCCATAAAATAAATAAATAAATAGTTGTCATTCAGATTAGTCAGACTGGTGGTGATCCCATGTGTGTCAGAGTAGGGCTGTTCAGTCAGAGTAGAACAGAAAGAACAATAGAACTGCTCAGTCAGAGCAGAACTTTTCAGTGACTGGTCTTTTTTCAGAGTTGCCTCTGAGTGGTCTCAAACCTCCAACATTTTAGTTATGAGTTGAACATGTTAACTGCTTGCCCCACCCAGGATTCCCAGTTTTCAGTAGTTTCTTCATCAATATTTTTACAACTTTTAATTTGTTTCTCACCTCAATCAGGTTGTAAACTCCCTGAGGATAGAAATCTCATTTCATTTATCTTTGTATCCTCAGGCTTAATACAGTACCTGGCATATAACAAATTACGTACTGATACTTAATATAAGTATGATAACACCGTGTCACCCTAAGCTAAATATCACATCATTGTTACAACTACCTATCCCCTCAAACATGCACAATGTTTTTATTTCAGTCAGCTAAATGATGCAAATGTTCATCCTTCCCTAGATGGTGGAAACAGTGGACATGCTGTGTTGCGAGTCCATCCAGAGGCACCTCAGATGAAAGGCCTGGTGATCTACTTTCAAAAAAATCAGTCAGTGAAAACCGTACAGAGCACAGTTCCACTCCAACACACATGAAGTGACAATGAGTCTGAAATTCGTTTTTGGAACTGGTTTTTTGGTATTCAAATTAGTTGGTAATTTGAATAGTACGATTTTTCTTTCTTTCTTCTTTCAATTAAAATCCAAAAAGGTACAAAAATAAAGAGTTTTTGTGATGGTTTAAATATGTGTTCTGTCCAGATATAACTTACTGACTCCTGAGGATCACCATTTCTTCCTGAGCAGAGAGGGAAGCTCTGCTAAGAAGCAAGGATCTAAAATGTCTCAAATGTAAAGGGGGGTGGAATTTTGAGGGAGTAGGAGTTTTCAGGCCTGACCTCTTTTCTTTAGAGTTCTCTCTGCTCTCTTTCCTAGATCTGAGGGCTAAGATCTAGGGAAGCTTAGTGCTCAGATCTAGGGCTCAGCTTGTAGATGACCTCCTTTAGATACTTCTCCATCTCCCCTCACTTTGGGCCCTTCTAACAGGAATAGTAGCGTAGTGGTTATGAATTAGGCTGGGAACCACAAGGTCAGCAGTTCCAAACTACCAGCTGTTCCACGGGAGAAAGACAAGGCTTTCTGCTCCTGTAAAGAGTTACAGCCTTGGAAACCCGTACAGGGTCACTATGAGTTGGAACCGACTCCACGGCACATAACAACAACAACAGGAGTAGGAGTTCTGGTGTGGTACTGCAGGATAATGCTCTGGACTGCAATGTCATTTTGAACAGCAAGGTCGGTGGTTCAAACTTACCAGCAGCTCTTTGGAAACCCTATACAGGGTCACTATGAGTCCAATTTCAGGGCACTTAAGAAGAACAACAAAAGCAAAAGCAGGAATCCTCTAGAAGTTAATTGACAACAAACAGTGCCTAGTGGAACCTGGAGGGTGGAGGAGGCAGGAAATGAACAGTTTATGGAACTGTAGCTCTGGCTTTGTGGAAGTAATCTCTTCATTCTGCATTTATTTTTCCCTTATTCTTTCCATAGAATTAGCACTGGACTTTGAAGCAGAACATATGAGGTTCAAACCCATCAGCTGCTCCTTGGAAACCCTATACAGGGTCGCTATGAAGGCATTTAACAAAAACTTTCCATCAGAAGGAGACCTGGTGGTGTCGTGGGTTAAGCGTTGGGCTGCTAACCACTAGGTTGGTTGTTTAAACCCACCAGCCACCCTGAGGGAGAATGATGAGACTGTCTGCTCCCATAAAGATTTGCAGTCTCAGAAACCCTAAAGAGCAGTTCTACTCTGTCCAAAGGGTTGCTGTGAGTCAGAATCAATTCCATAGCAATGGGTTGTTTCTTTCAGACTTTAAGATCAAGGGACCAATTACAGAGCATGAACATCCCTGGTAAAAGGGTATCATTGACCAGAGATTCTTTTCTGTTTGTTTAAACAGAACTCATCTTTTTCACCAATCTTTTACTCCTCACCTCTGTTTACAAAACAAACACTTTTTTCCAAGGAAGAGTTTACTACAGATAGTTATCTCATGTGGGAAAAGCTGGGAGAATTATGTAGCAGGAAAGCAGAGACACAACCCTGGCCAGTCACTTTCCTGTTATCAGTCTCTGCGGTGGTATGACCCGCTGACTGAACAGAGCGCCCTTAAATAAAGGGTTTTCTACTCCCTTCCTCACCCCAACCCCCACCCCAAGATTCCTGGCTGGAACAAACTGCTAATGCACTGTGCTGCTTACCGAAACTTTGAAGGCCCAAGTTCACCCAGAGACACCTTGGAAGGTCTGATGATTTACTTCGGAAAAATCAGCCACTGAAAACCCTATGGAACATAGTTCTATTCTGATACAGGGGTCAGAATTATTCCATGTCAACTGTTCTCTGACTCTTCCTACCTATATCTTCAGCATGGTTCTTCAAGAGATCTAGGGCAAATAATTTAAGGAAAAGCTACATTGTGTGTTTTTGTAAAAGGATGATAAGCATCTTTAAACAGACTTTTTAGTACTGACATAAATATTCAAAGAACACAGTGAATAGATTTTCTTTCAAAACTTTATTTTTTTTTAGCCTATACCAGAAGCCCTAAATCACATCTTCCTTTACATGTAAGCTCCAGGAAGACAATTTTACCTTTTCTAGATCATTCTTAACCACCATCTCCTCTCCTCTCTTTACTGTCTCCTGAATGGCTAAACCACATCCCCCCTCTGCAATGACCTTTCCTCTGAAATTCCTCCTTTGTGTGATTATTCCTGTTCTATCTCCCCAACTGCTTTATCCTGCCATCTATGCATCCATGGGGTGGGATAAAGCAGCAGAGGTTCAGGCCTGCAAATTTGCTACCCACCCATTTGTTAATGAGAGAAATCAATTACTTGATTGAACAAGTGCTGTTAAGAGTCAGATGAATGTTATATCCTCCAGTAATGTGACAGAGGATTCATTTAGTATCTTTCCAGCTTCTATCCTGGAAAAAAAAGAAGAAATCATGACATTCAGAAGGTCTTTCTATTTTTAAAGGAGCTTCTCCCCTATGAGAAGGAGCTCTGTTAGAGTAGTGGTTACAAATTGGCCTGCGAACCGCAAGGTCAGCAGTTCGAAACTACCAGCTGTTCCACAGGAGAAAGATGAGGCTTTCTGCTTCCATAAAGATTTACAGCCTTGGAAACCCTGTACAGGGTCACTATGAGTCAGAATCGATTCCACGGCACATAACTGCACCACATCTCCCTATGAGAGATGTCAGGGTATATAGAACAAAAAACTCTCACAAAAGCATGAGGAGATTATGAATAATGTTATCTCAGGAGAGTAGAATCAGGCAACTTTTACTTTCTTCTTAATATTCTTATATAAGAAAGATCTATTACGTATAGATAATTAGGAAAACAATCAATCTATTTTCAATGTCGTAGAAAAAAATTATTGTATTAAGTCACACAGAACCCCTCGCACAAATGTTACTATAAATTTTCTGATGGAAATTATGGAGATTATCATGCTCTATCCTCAAGAGGTTAGGATAAAAAAGGAGAGCACAGTTTCTATTAAAAATAAACAAATCAAAACATGCTTCCTAAAGGACAACAACAGTAATGCAAAATTACTGTTAAGGGTTTCCTTAACTTCTGAAACCATCTCCCCAAGACTCATCCATCTCTGTGTCAGACTCACCTCATTCACAGGGATCAGAATACTGAATTGTCGCTTGCTCATCTGTAAAATGGAATGATACTGTCATTACATTGAGGGCCTATACATTCAAAGAGAGACGCTTCATAAAAACAGACTGCTTTAGCCCTTTTCAGAGGATCCCTTCATGTTGTGAGCATACCAGAAATTACAGTAACTTTCAGTCACTAACATTTGCATGCTTATGGTAAATCAGAAATGAAACGATCCGGTGAGTTATTTAACTGCAGCAAAAATATTAAAAATAGCCCTTGAAGAAACGTTGGTCTACAATGTTCTTTTGTTTATGGACTTTGTCATAAAAAGTGTCTCTAATGTAGAAAACTCTTTTTTTTTTTTTTAATGCTTTTTTAGGAAATTAGAAAATGTAAGTACATGCTACTTGGCTTGGGAAGCAGTGTTGGTAAAATAAAGAATGATGTCATGAAGAATGAGACAGGAATGTGTTGGGAGATGAGGGTAAAAGCCCTCACCTAGTAGGTAGTAGTCATACACTTTGATGGCTGCTGGTTTCAGGTTGGTGACCAGCACACTTTGGCTAATCGTGAAGGTGTAAGTCTGAGTCTTCTTGCTGAGCTGTGGAGAAGACAGAAAAAACATCACTTTAAAACAGAACGGAGGCTTTCAGTAAGATGACAGACGCACAACAGGGATCCTCTACAACAAAGATATGAGAGACTAAATAAAAAAGAAACAGATGAAAATCCTGCTGAACTTCAGAAGAAAGGTATGAAAAGTAGATTGAGTGCTTGCTGGGAGGAGAAGCTGAGCAAGGACAGCGAGAGAGAAAGATTGACTGGTGAATGGCCAGCCAGACACGACATTACCATCTTGAACCTTTGTGAGCAGCTTTGGCACTAGAAGGTGGCCTGTCAGAGCAGAGTCACACAGGTGACTGGAAAGAACTTGCAGAGCCACCAGACCAGCGTGTAACCCATCATCTTGCCCCCAGCTGCTCTGTGGTCCTAACAGACACTGAAACCAGCTCCATCAAGGGTCTCCACAAATAACTTCTGGATTGAGTACCCTGAACATAGATAACACTAAGGTGGATAGGAACTCCATCTAGGGCCATGAACTCTGTGGTCACATCCCTCCCACACCAACCACATGAACAGCTTGGCTTGCAGGAGCCCCCCAGAGTTTTCTTCTCTCCAGATCCAACAGCTGCACTGTTTGGGGGTTTGGTTTTTCCCTTTTTTGTTGCTTCATTGTTTTTGTTTCTCTATTCTTTCTCTTCCTATTTTCTTTGCATTCCCTTGATTTTTTTCTTTTCTATCTATCTATGCTTTTGTTTTTCCTCTTTCTTCTGTTGTTCATTTCCTTTCTTCCTTCCCTCCCTCTTTTGATCTTTCTTTATTACTCTCTACTCTCTTTCTCTTTTTGTCTTCCCTCTCCCCAGTTTTTCTAAGATTTTTTTAAAACTTCTTTCTTTTATATCCTCTCTTAGTTTTATCTTCTATGGGTTCATTTTCTTGTCCCTTTTTCTCTTTTCAGTGGTTCTTAAGTGTTTGTTTGTTTAATTTCTTCCTTTTATTTTCTCTCTTATTTTTGTTTTTCATATCTCCATTTCCCTGTCCCTCTTTTGTCTTTATAGTTGTTATATTCTTTTTTTTTTTTTGACTGCTACTTGTTTTAATTTATTTTTTCATTGTTTGTTCCTTGTTTCCTTATCTTATTTTATTTGTGTGTGTGTGTGAAGGGTTTTCTCTTTCCCACATGACAGTTTACAGCAACCGTGTCCATACAGCCTAGTCACAACTGTACTCTCTGATACTCCACTCACTGGGCAAGAGGCACTACCATCTCCTATATCACCTGATCAATGATAGACAGCCACCAACACCAGCCAAACCCACCCTAACATGAGATGCATGAGGGGCTAAAAAGAAAAGTGTACACACTTCCATTCTCTAACTACACCCACAGGAGATAATTGGTGAGAGTCTAAGGACATATAACCATCAATGAAATACAAATACGACAACCCCACAATGCCCTGGATATGGCAGACCATTTTAACGCACACAGAGAAACAAAAAAGAATGACTCAAACAAATGGCCAAGATGCAGAGCTAGAAAATGTTTCTGAGAAATAAAAGGTAATGGAACTAGAATGGAAAAGAATTTAGGTATCGTCTAAGGATTGACAGAAAGAAAGAGGAAAGCAAGGAGAACACAGAAAAAACTTTAAAAGAATTCAGGAAAATACTACAAGAATAAACAGACAGAATAAAGACAAATTTTGAAATAATGCAAAACCTGTAATTAGAAATCCAGAAGACGAATACTAAGATTTCAGAAATGGACAATACATTGAAAGGGCAAAGGAGCAGGTGAAGCAATGGAAGCCCAAATTTGTGATCTGGAAGATAAATCTCTCAATACTACTCTGCTAGAAGAACAGTCAGAAATAAGAATGAAAAAATCCAAAGAAACCCTGAGAGTTATGAGGGATTCCATGAAGAAGAGCAACTTATAGGGGATCATAATTACAGAACAAGAAGAGACAATAAAAAACACAGAGAAAATTGAAGACTTATTGGAAGAAAACGTCCCTAACATCATGAAGGACAAGAAGATAAGCATACAAGTAACTAAATGAACCCCAAACAGGATAGATCCCAAAAGAAAATCACCAAGATATATCAACATAAAACTTTCCAAAACCAAAGACAAGGAAAAAATCCTGAGAGCCGCTCAGGCAAAATAAAACACTACCTTCAAGGAGAACCAATAAGACTAAGGTCTGATTTCTCAGCAGAAACTATGAAGGCAAGAAGGCAATGGGATAACATATACAAAACTCTGAAAGAAGGAAATTGCCAACTAAGAATCATATACCCATCAAAGTTGTCCCTTTGAGGGTGAAATTAGGATGCTTCTTGAATTTAATGACCAGACCAATTTTACAAAAAATGTTAAAGGGTGTTCTTTGGACTGAGAACCAACAAAAGCAGACGAGAACCTGAGATTACTATAAAGACAACACCAACCAGAACTCAACCCAGCTATTGTTGTTACTAAGTGCCTTCAAGTCGGTTCTGACTCATAGTGACCCTGTATAGGGTTCTGAGGAGAAGCTGGTAGGGTTTGAATTGTCAACCTTGTGGTTTGGAGTTCAGTGCTGATCCTACAGTGTCACACCAGGAGTCTAATCCAGATATAGAAGTATTTAAAGCAAAACGAGTCTACAAGACTGAAAACAGGAACCAGATATCAATTTATAATGGTCAATTACAAAGCAAAAAAAAGGAATAGCATGGATATTGAACTTCCAATTTTGGTAAGGAAATCAAGTAGATTTCAAGATAAACAGACAGGTTTTTAAACAGGGGGAAATTTTAATGCATTAGAGGATAATCTCAAAGAAAAATAATGTACCTGCAGTATTTATCAATAAACAACAAGAAGGAGGTTAGCAGAGGAAAGACGAAGGTAGCAGAGACAGAGGAAGGAATGTAAAAGTTAAAGTGATAGCGATAGATACTGTTAACCATGGGTACATGAAGGGGATTGCAATCGTTGTAATGAAGTAAAGTATATGATTTGTTGAATATAAAATTGATGACCTGCTCTGTAAACCTTGACTCAATTCACAATAAAGGGTTAAAAAAATAAAATGCAAATAAAGCTCTAGGTAATGCGGGGATTATGTATTGAAGGACCTTTACTTTCTTCTCAGAGTTTTTGAAACCCGTCTACATATCCCTTCAATTCATTCTATTTTGAAGATATTGTTTCCTGCTGGCTGTCTCTGTCTTCATAACCTACAGCTCCCTGGCTCTCCTAACAGTGTACAAAGAAATTGAAACTACTATTTTATCACAATATTTCTATGCTCCCTATATGTTTTCTTTTTCTCATGATTAACTCTAATCAGATGACCTCCTCAGAGAGACTTTCCCTGGCTGCCTTATTTTTGAAATAGCCACAACACTGGCCTATCTTCCTTTATGTCTCTCTACCTCCCTATTTTGCATAGTACTTATTACTACTGAAAAAAAAAACCCCAACAACTATATATATATACATACATACTGTTGTTGTTGTTAGGTGCCATCAAGTTGCCATAGCAACCCTATGCACAGCAGAACAAAACACTGCCCGATCCTGGGCCAACCTCACTACTGTTGCCACGCTTGAGTCCATCGATACTGCCACCTGGCCAATCCATCTTATTTGGGGTCTTCTT
>NW_006408846.1:1903168-1909477 GCF_000296735.1 Chrysochloris asiatica
GAAAGAATACAACCTTGTCGTTCACCTTTCTTAGTTTTAAACCTTTCAGTGTTTCCAATTTCTGTTCGAAAAACTGCCATATATATATATATATATACACACACACATATATATGTGTGTATATATATATATATATATATATATATATATACATATATACACACACACACACACACACACACACACATATTTGGAGTCTCAGTGTGGAGCTTATTAGGATAAGCAGCATCGGACCTCAAGGCTGGTATGAACCACCAGGTCAGTGATTCAAACTTATCAGCTACTCCTCAAAAAACATATACTTTGGACGATCACTAGACCTTTCTTTTTTCTGAGGTAATTAACCGTTTGCACCATCAGGGACTCCATTCAGCATCTAAGCCACTGCCTTTGAGCTGATTCTAACTCATAGAGACCCTATAGTACATAGCAGAACTGCTCCTTTGGGTTTGTAAGACTAAATCTTTACAGAAGCAGATAGCCTCATCTTTCTCCTGTGGAGCAGCTGGTAGGTTTGAACCACCAATCTTGTCGTTAGTAGCCCAATGCTTAAGCTACAACATCATCAGGCCTCCTTACCCAGCATCTGGTAATGTTTTATTCAGAAAGTGTTTTCTCAAAATCTGAAGTCCTTTCATGTCACTGTCTTCAGAACCTTACCCCTTCCTCCTTCTGCCCTCCCCAATCTACAATTACTCAAAAAACGTGCTTGCTTCTGAATAACCCTAACCCTTCCAAAAAATATATATATATAAATATAAGGAGATCTGGTAGCGTAGTGGTTACGAATCGGGCTGCTAACCTCAAGGTCGGCAGTTTGAAACTACCAGCTGTTTTGCAGAAAAAGATGAGGCTTTCTGCTCCCGTAAAGATTTACAGCCTCTGAAACCCTGTGCAAGGTCGCTATGAGTCAGAACCAACTCCAAGGTACTTAACAACAAGAAATATATATATATTTAATCAAAACACACTTTTTTTGTTTGTACAGTTAAGAAATAGAGAAGGCAAAAAAGGTATATTAAAAGGTAAAAATGGATGTGGCAACAAAAAGAGAAGAGTGAAGGAGTCTAGGGTGGAGATGAGAAGCTCAGAGAAAAGGAGATGACACATAAAAGGAGAAAAGCTGGAGGACTGGTAAGTCTTTTCTGCATGCTTCTATAAATAGAGTTCTAAAGTTTATGATGACTGATTCCTGTTAGAGGAAGTACTTAGTATAAGAAAGAAATCCAGGAAGCATTGAGAGAGAGATGAGATACAAGGATAACAAACTGTTTGTGGATTCAATTATCCCGCAAACGCTATGTTGAAATCATACGCCTGTACCTGTGAATGTGACCTTATTAGAAATGAGGTCTTTGCATATGTAATCAAGATAAGATGAGGTCTTCCTGGATTCGGGTAGGTCTTAGTGGTCAAAAAGAGACTGGCGGAACCTGAAACTCTGGCCCTCGATCACCCTTCAGATCTGGGAAGGAACTCACCCTTAAGGTCCAATGCTCAGCTAAGCTGTATATAAGTACATAGGGGGGACAACAACACTAGCAAGATATGCTCAACATGGAATGGTCAATCATTCAAAATCAACAGGGCATCACTTACCTAAGGGCAAAGTTGAGAAAGAATGGGATGGCAGGTAGAATGGAAATAGAAACCACAAGGAAGGAAGTAGAATAACTGCTGTTACATGGTTGCATGGAGGGGATTATAATCATTGAGATGAAACAAAGTGTACGATTTGTTAAATGTAAAGCTGATGATCTTGTCTATAGACCGTCACTTAATTCACAATAAAAAGCTAAAAAAAAAAAAAAAAAATCAGCCTTATGTGGCTTAGGGGAAAAGATAAAAGCAAAAGCTCTATGAGACAGATATTATTTTAAGTACTACCCACTGACAAACTGATATTAAACAACTTGCCAAGGTTATAGGAGGGACATCCAAAAGTTCATGGAAAAACAGAATGAAAGGATAATGGAATTTCCTCACAAACTTTTGAAGCTCCCTCGGATTGTCACTTCTAGAACCAGGATTGTAGTGCAGGCAGCCTTGCTTTTGAGCATCTCCTATTAACCACTGTTATACACGAGGGCTGCACGGTCACAGGCAGTCATTGAGCATGTCAGATGCAGTCGGTCAGAACTAAGTTGTGCTGTCATGGTAAAACACATACTGGATTTTAAAGATGTATAACATCACTGTGAGTCAGAATAGGCTCACTGCAGTGGGTTTGGGTTTTTTGGTTTGTATAGAAAAAAAGAATGTAGACACTTCATTAATATTGTTGCTGTTAAGTGCTATGGAATCAGCTCTGACTCATAGAGATTCTGTATAGAGTTTCCAAGAAGCAGCTGATGCGTTTTAACTGCTGACCTTGCAGCTAGCGGTCCAGTGCTCATGCTACAGTGCCAGGATTCCATCTCATTAATACTTATGTTTATTAATTACATGGTGACAGGAGAATATTTTGCATACATAGGATAAAAAAGTTGCGCTGGTACCGTAGTGGTTATGAGTCGGGCTGCTTAACCTCAAGGTCAGCAGTTCAAAACTACCAGCTGTTCTGCAGGAGAAAGATGAGCCTTTCTGCTCCCATAAAGATTTACAGCCTCAGAAAGCCCATGCAAGGTCGCTATGAGTTGGAACCAACTCCACAGCACACCACCACCACCTCACCAAGGATAAATAAAGTACACTAAAATTAATTTCACCTGTTCTTTTTACTTTTTTACATGACCATAAGACATGTTTAGATGAAGTTAAGTGGCTGGCATTATATATCTATGAGACAATGTTACTGTAGAGGTACATCAGGATGTTTCATGTGATACCAGCATGAAGGAAAAGAAAAGAAAAATTCATATAAATATATGCATAGCATAACAAGGGAGAAAAATTAGGTAAAGTCTGTAGTCTTTATTTCTGCAAGTGATCTCTAGGTTGTGATCGGTATTTCTAACTTCTTCCTTCAACACCCATTTTATGTAGGATGTAGACTCACCTCTCAGATTCCTCACCCCTGTGTTTAAGATACAAGTGTATATAGATTAAGAGGTGAGTCACAAAAATGCAGAGGCAATGAAGTTCTTTGGCAGAGCTCTTAAATACTTACTTCTTCCAAATAAATGTTAAGTGTTTCGGTTCCATATTCGACCTTCTTCACCAGTGGTTGCTGGAGAAGCTAAACAGGAAAGCACAAAAAGGGAGACTAAGAAGAGTCAGAGCCTTCCTTACCCCTTCGGATAACCTTCCAAAGTTCTGTCATCATCGAGGAAACAACAGGTAGGAGAAAGTTACATACGAGTGATGCACTTGTATACCATGATGCCCAGCTCACCAGTTTTTTGTTTTTTAATGATAATATTAGAAACCATGGAACTAGTTAAATGAAGAAAATAGAGGTAACTTACTAAGTGATTGATGCCCTCCATGGGATTGAACCCAGATAACATCTTCACCTCCACAATAGCCATATTGGAAGAGCTACGACTCCCCACATAGCTAAGGAAGGAAAGAAGCAAACCTGTGTACAACCATTGTTTCTTCTCTCAGTGCATTCTGCATCCCCAGCAGACATACACACACACACATCCTACTCCATCTCCTACATTCCAGCTGCCTGGCCCCTCGACCATCCCACCCTGATTTCTCACCTGGTTTGAATAGTAAGAGTCAAGGACCGAGGTGAAGTAAGTTGGTCACATTCAGCTCTTCCCATTTCCACACTAAGACTAAAGGTCTCCACATTTTTAGGAGGGAGAATATTGTATCTCAGCACCGTCTGATAAGAGGAAATTGATAGCCAAATCAGATTGCATTGTTTAAACCACTTTCCTTACAAGATAGGGAGATCGAGAAAAGGTTGCATTTGAGGACTCTTTTTTCCAGCTTGAATTCTTTCCCATGGATCTTTGCTTACGTAAACATAGACACAGCCTTGACCAGAGGCTTCCAAGGTGTATACTCCAGGAATATTAGGGAGAGTCTCCTGCTGAAATATCAACCGATTGGCAGTCTGCACGCTGAAAGTATGCTGGAAATTCTGAGTGGATTTTACAGCCAGGCTGACTTCCTCGGATGGCATATAGGCGGTGGTGGCATATTTGGCAAGAGCTTGGAGAGCAACTACAGTATCCTGAAGGGGAAAAAACCCAAGCATATGCTTACCATTTTGTGAATCATGGAATTAACCTCAACAACCCTATAAACCCATACATCTGGTTGTTGTTAGCTGGCTTAGGGGATACCCTTCCTAAATATCAGGAGAACCACATTCATCTTTCCTGGGGAAGATGACAGAGAAATAAAAATAGATTTCCTTGTATAGCAAATGACTTTTAGCAAGTTAATATTGAATAGCCAAAGGTCATTTGGCTAAAATAATATATTTATGTTTAGAAACCATACCTAGCTTCAGAAAGGGATATTCCCTTGCTAGAAATAAATGGATAACTAACTGTTGAATATATATTTTGCAACTTCCTTATTTAGGGAGGAAACAGCAGTAACTTGATAACCATAGAAATCAGCCCATGAGGTTATTTAACTGCATAATAAGCTACAGCACAGTTGGGAAGGATGTCAGGGATCCATGGAAAGTCCTTCCTTGCAGGACAAGGCTTCTCAGCCACTGAAGCATATGGCAATCTTTTCTTCATCTGGGAATGAGACAAACTGTCACTAAGTGAGCATGGTATCACATAGCTTGAATCTTTCCATTGTGAAAACATGATTTATATCAGTTCTAAGTAAAAAGGAGATAGAAAGGAGTTCAGCAAAATTATCATAGCTTGCTTTGTAACATGAGAATTTTCCACACTCAACATTTTATAAAATTATCTATTTCAGCAAAAAGGGACTCCATTTCTTCATATCCAAATGAGAAAGAACAATTGTAGTAAGATGCCATCTTTGTCATATAAAATAGGGAAGACAGGCCACCCATCCAGGGAAAGCTGTGAACAGGTTATATCTCTGTAGTTTGATCATTTACAAACAACTCTTTGTCTAGCCTTAGTGAAATATAATCAGGAGGTTTTTACTGCTTGTCCATATGGAAACAATTCAAGGAAATGGACCTCGCCGTCAGCTGAAAAGCTAGTGTGGGCGATATGTGATACGTGACTTCTTGTAATAGCCAAGGATTTTATTGAGAAACAATTCTGACATATATCTGTCACTAGAGTTATAAGCATTTTGGCCCCTGCTTTCTAAAAAATATTTTTATGGATTATAAAGGTTTAAGACTGAAAAAAGATGAGTCTTTCTTGATCTTTGGTCAAGAATTTCCCTGAAACAGGGTGATATAGTACCATATAAGTTTTTTACATACCAAGTAGGTCTTTCTCATATTTAAACTCAGTACTCTTAATACTTCTACCAGATATTCTGTCTATGAAAACTCTGTTCATTTACATGTTACATCCTCAGTGAAACTCACCCTGGTTTCATCTACTCAAGGTCCAAGCTCTGTGAGGATAAGAAATATACTTTCTTGTTTACTTCTGTACCTGTGTTATAGTGGTTCATAAGGGTCTGTCACAATATTTGTAAAACAACCAATTGGATGATGCCTCATTATGGTAATGTTCTTATAAATTTCATTTATGACACCATTTGAACTTAATTAGAAAATTTTAACCCTCATTTTTTCCTACTGCCAACACAGTAACTAAATTTCTCTTTACCCCTAATCTAGACCAAAAAGAAAAAAAATCTCTTGATCATTTTTAGTCCAATGTCTCACTCCTCACTCCATACAACAACTTTCAGATTAATCTTTCTGAAACAAAGTTTAAAAAACATGACTAGCTCCCTAAAATTAGGTACAAATTGGAGTCTGCATACAAGGCCCTGCATACTATGAACCTAACTTACCTTTCCAGCAAAAAAGAGGATGACACCCTACAAGATGGATTGACATAATGGCTGCCTCACACATAAACACTGGCTTCAAACATAACAATTGTGGGATGGTGCAGGACCAGGCAGTGTTTCGTTCTGTTGTGCGTGTTGTGTGCTATGGGTGAGAATTGGCTGGACAGCAAACAAAACAAGTATTCCCAAAGGCCATCTTGCTGCTACT
The DNA here is from genome assembly GCF_000296735.1 of Chrysochloris asiatica. Lineage (NCBI taxonomy): Eukaryota > Metazoa > Chordata > Mammalia > Afrosoricida > Chrysochloridae > Chrysochloris > Chrysochloris asiatica. The sequence goes on from NW_006408846.1 coordinate 1,909,251, forward strand.
GCGTGCCAAAGAGTTGGTTCTGATTCATAATGACCCTACACAGGATTTCCAAGGCTATAAATCTTTACAGGATCAGACAACCTCTTCCTTCTCCTGAGTTGTTGTTGTTGTTGTTGTTGTTAGGTACTATTGAGTAGGTACTGACCCATAACAACCTTATGCACAGCATAATGAAACACTGCCCTATCCTGGGCCAACCTCACTACTGTTGCCACGCTTGAGTCCAT
>NW_006408846.1:1911487-1924428 GCF_000296735.1 Chrysochloris asiatica
GGTAGCATCTGGCATTTAGCAGCCCCAGCAAAACCCACTACACCACCAGGACTCCTGAAATTCCATCTTACAATTGTATGGATTGATGTCACTACTCATCATTTGAACTTCCCTTCAATATTTGACTATCATATTTTACATATCCTTTAATTGTTGCTGTTGTCAAGTGCCGTTGAGTGGATTCCGACCCATAGCAACACTGTATAGGGTTTCCAAGGAGCAGCTGGTGAGTTTGAACCGCCGACCTTGCAGTTCAAGTGGCTTTGCAGTCTGGCGCATTAACCCACAGTGCCACGAGGATCTACCTCAAATGCCATTCCTCTGTGAAGACTTTTCTTATCTCTTAAGCTGATGTAAGTTCTCTTTCCCTTTTGGAATTCTATAGCATTTTTTATCTTTATTATGTTATAACCAGATCCTGTTTTATAATACATAGAACTTGTCCAGTTTTCCTTCTAGACTGTAAGCTTTTTAGTAAGGATTATATTCTTGCTTCTGTAATAGCAAAAAAATGAGGTATGCTCATTATATATGATTTTATGTTACAGTCCCTAAAACTGGCTTTTTGATTTATTAATGTATCAATTTCACCAGAATTATGTATATCCTATTTATATGTAAAACATGGATCTCAAGATATTTCATATTCTACAAAGAAAAAGCATTAAATAAATCTGGTACTATTTATATGTTCATATGATACAATTTTATGAATAATTTTGTTTATTTTTTCCATGCATTTTCTGTCTCTAAAATTGTAAGATCCTGTACCTAGACAGTGAGGGCAGCATTTTCTTCTCTATCTCCACACACACTTAATCCTATCTGATAAATGGCAGTGAGGAGAGCAAGCAGTTTACCTGAGTTGAAGAGAAGCCTCCATATGCATTGCGTTGCTTGGCCAACCAAGCCACTATACCAGTGGCCTTGGCTATCTCCTTTTGAGTCAGTTTGGCCTTGGTAAGCTGGGCCAACAATACATATGCTGTGAGTTCCACATTTACAGCCTCTGGCTCAGACCAAAAGCCTTCATTGGATGACCGAGCAGATATCTGGCTCCAGTGAATAGACTCTCCTAAGGAGAAAGAAGCAAAATGAAGAAGGCCTTGGAAGGATCTGACTTTCCTTAATTAATTTTGTAAATCCTGTATGTTAGAGCAAAGAAAACACCAACCAAGAATGAACCGTGGGTTAGGAACAGCTGTTACTCAAGATTAGGTCTTTATTGGCCATAATATATAAGCAGGATGCAAGGATGTGTGTCTCTGTGTCTGTGTGTACAGCTACATATAAATCCCCAAGTCAATAGCTTATCTGAGAGCATCAATAAAGGCTCTCATCTCCAGTAATCACAGAAAACCTCTCTTGTTAACTTACAAATTCTGATGTTACCAGAGATGATAAGTAAGTAGAAAAGTCTTATGTACATGGGGACATATTTTGATTTGAAGAATTTCATGAAATTTTCAGTATTTATATCACCTAATCAAGGGTGTAACATTTTTAGAAGAATAAAAATGGTAGAACATGATAAGAACTTTTTGAAATCGTAGAAGAAATGTTAAAGAAGTATTAGAAGGCGATCAAGCAGAATATGAGCTCAAAACACTGTGACAGCCAGTACGATAGATAACTTGAAGGAAAAAGAAGAAATGGAAATAAGAAGAGTGGGAACTAGAAGCCTATTTAAACAGAAGTACCTAGAGTGAGGCAATCTAATTGGAAGAATATAACAGAACACAAGTGAGCCTGCAAGATCATGGAGAAGAGATAATAACATAGAATCGATAAACAGTGATTAGGATATACTCTACTCACTGTGGAAGACACCCATTCTGTGCCCACAGCCGTTTACACATTAGGCCAAAAAATTATCCAGAACCCATATGAGAGGATAACTCAGCAATGATATTTATATAAATGAAAGCTGAGATTAAATTTCTGCCAGGAAGTATAATTTCAAATACATAGTTAGATAAATGAGATGCATTAATATTTTATTTATGAGATCTGATAGAAATTCATATTTACTCTAAATACATCCAAAAGTTTTAAAAGAACCTTGTGAAATCTTTACATCTCATTCCCATTCCATTTTAAGATATAATTTCAATGATCTCATACCAAAAAAAAGTTACCGGTTGTCATCTAGTTGACGTCAACTGTTAGTCACCCCATATGTGTTAGAGTAGAACTGTGTTCCATAGGGCTTTCAATGACTAAATTTTTGGTAACAGATTACCTGGCATTCCTTCTTTTTAACACATTTTATTGTGCTTTAGGTGAAAGTTTGCAAAGCAAATTTTGTTTTCCTAATGATTAGTTCATACACCGTCGAGTGTCATTGGTCACAATCTCTGTAATACATCAACAGTCACTCTATTTCCTCCCTGGGTTCCCTGTTTCCATTCATCTGGTTTCCCTGTCCTTCCCTGTCTCCTTTGTTTTGGGGCGCATGTTGCTCTTTTTGTATAATGTAATTGATCTGAGGATCACATTCCTCATGCTATTTGTTTAATAGTCCCATTTATTATTTGGCTGGAAGGTGGCCTCTGAACTGTCTTTAGTTTCAAATAATAATTTTTCTTAGGGAAATAGTCTTGGGGATCTCCTCTAGTCTTCAACCAATAAGTCTGGTCTTGCTATTTTTCGGTTTTGAGTTTTAGTCTACATTTTTTTTTATACCAATTCTACCCAAGAGTGTCTGTTGTAATATTGGTCATATTGGTCCATAGTGGTAATGGGCACCATCTAGCTCTTCTTTTGCTGTGGTTTATGTGGGCTACTAGTCATGTGAGCTATAGTGCTGGCCTGCAAAGTTGTTTGAACCACAAGGTCGGTGGTTCAGGCTCACCAGCTTCTCCTTGAAACCCTATGGTGGTGGTGGTGGTGTGCCATGGTGTCGGTTCTGACTCATAACAACACTGTATAGGGTTTCTGAGGCTGTAAATATTTATGGGAGCAGAAAACCTCATCTTTCTTCTGCAGAACCGCTAGTAGTTTTGAACTAGCTGACCTTGAGGTTAGCAGCCCGACTCATAACCACTACACTGACAGATCTCCTTACAGGGTTATTATGGGTCAGAATTGACTCAGTGGTACTTAACAACAACAAAGTCCTTTGAACTATTTGCTTTCTTGAGTTTTTGTTTTTCCTCATTCTTCAATGCTCCAAGTGGGAAGAGACTAATAGTTGCTTCTTACATGACTGCTCACAAGCTTTTGCCACTTATCAGATTAGGAGGTAGAACATTATCTTTATTAAGTGTGTTTTGCCAATAAATTTTCTGAATCGCTTCTACCACCTACTTTCTTTTCATGTTAAAGTATAATATTGCCCAATGAGGATTTACATGCGCTTCCCCTCGAAGTTCCCGACAATGGTTTTATGACTTAGAAATTTTACTAAAAAGAATCTTAGAATCAAATATATGTGGGACAGAAGAGATTGGGGAAATTGTAGATGATTCGCATTATATTTTCACAATTTCTGAAGTACTCTTAACCTGACCAGCATACCAGATATGATAGCCTGTTGATCTATTTTCTCAAGAAGACTCTTCCTGATGTCCATGTCCTTAGCCAGGGAGAAAGTATAAGCTAGGAGGGCTTGTGTGTAGAGGTTGGTGGTGGAGGTAACAGTATTCTTGAGACATTGTAGACCCCGGCTCACCATTGAGTCCTGAAAAGTGAAGATGAGTAACAATTTATAAGGCATTCCTTGTAAAATGGGAAGCCATAGAGAAATCATATCATTTTCCTGATTAAAAGGTGGATTGGGCAAAGAGAGGTGAAATTCCCTAGGAATAGGTATGGTAGGAAGAGTAGAAAGAGGGAAAGTGACCAAAACTCACATCTATGGTCTTTCCCATCTCTAGCAATGCAGCTGTGATGTATGCAGTCAATGAGATCTCATCATCAACACCGCCCTAGAAGGGAACAGGGAGGCAGAAGTCAGGACAGCAGCCAGGACAGGCAGGGACTGTGTGCAATTGCAAAAAAGGCATCCTCTTTGAATTGTTTTTAAAAGTGCCCCTTTCCTCAAGCTGACTGCAACCCTGAGCTTCTAGGACACATGGAGGGAAGAAAAGGCTGAACTTCCACAACTACACAGCACTGAATAGCAGCCTAGAGTAGCCTTCAACTCTGAGTAGGTTCTTAGGGCACACAAGAAAAGGGGTTAGGGAAGATGAGCGGTAAACAAAGAGAACCAGGGAGAACATCTCTACCATACCACCCAAATAGACCATCTTCAAATGGACCACCAGCCTCTTCTATGGGAGTGGGAAGGGAGTGGAATTAGGTAAGACCTTCCCTGCTGAAAGCTTTTCATAAAAAGATCTTAGCAAGCTTTAAACAGACCTAGTCTAAATTCTTCTTGGATCAACTATCAACACTCATAGAAGCAGCAGTCAAGAAATCAAACGATGTATTGCACTAGGCAAATCTGCTGCACAAGACCTGTTTAAAGTGTTAAAGAGCAAAGATGTCAGCTTGAGGACTAAGGTGAGCCTGACCCAAGCCGTGGTATTTTCAATAGCCTCATATGGATACAAAACTGGACAGTGAATAAGGAAGACCGTAGAATAATTGATGCTTTTGAGTTATGGTGTTGGAGGAGAATACTGAAAGTGCTATGGGCTGCCACAAGAACAAACAGATCTGTGTTGGAAGAAGTGCAGCCAGAGTGCTCCTTGGAGGCCAGGGTGGCCAAACTTCGTCTCTCATACTTTGGACATATTGTCAGGAGGGACCAGTCATTGGAGAAGGATATCATGTTTGGTAAGGTGGGGGGTCAGAGAAAAAGAGGAAGACCCCCAGTGAGATGGATTGGCAAAGTGGCGGCACCAATGGGCTCAAGTGTGGCAACAATTGTGGGGTTCGCCAGGACTGGGCAGTGTTTCATTTCATTTTATATATGGTCTCTATGAGTCGGTACTGACTCAATGGCACCTAACAACAACAATACTCTAAATTATTATCGTCATTCTATCGATGAGAAAACAAACACTTTAAAAGCTTAAAAACTTGTTCAAAATTACACAGCTCAAAAATAGCAGAAGTGGGATTTGAACTCAGGGAGTTGGATTCTGGACTCAAATACTGAACTACTAAACTTGACTTCACAGGAAAGAAGTAAGAGAAACTTCTAGGAATGTATTCCAGTAAAATTTTATACTAGTCCCAGGGCTATTTTGCACTGCGTGTAAGGAAAGAGAATGCCTTAGGAGAGACCATTGTTAGGTGCCTTCAAGTTGGTTCTGACTCACAGTGACCATACGTACAACAGAAAGAAAGACTGTCCAATTCTGCACCATTCTCACAATCACTGCTGTGTTTGAGTCCAGTGTGGCAGCCCCTGAGTCAATCTATCTCATTCTCACTGAGGGTCTTCCTCTTTCGCTGATCTTCTGCTTTTCCAAGCATAGTGTCCTTTTCTAGGGTCTGGTCCCTCCTGATAACACATTCACAGTAAATGAGATGACGTTTGCCATCTTTGTTTCTAAGGAGCATTCTAGCCGATAGGTCACTAAAGCATTCCAAGATGGAGTCTTTCATGCTTCTGGCAGTCCATGGTATACGGTCTTTGCCAACACCATAATTCAAAGGCATCAATTCTTCTTCAGTCTTCTTTATTCATTGTCTAGCTTTCACATGCACATGAGGCAACTGAAAATACCATGACTTGGGTCAGGAGAACCTTATTCCTCAAAGTGACATCTTAGCTTCTTCTTCTTTTTTTTTTTTAACACTTTAAAGAAGTCTTTGGCAACCAATGCAATATGTCGTTTAATTTTCGCTGCTGACCTTCCACTTTATGAAAAAGAGGAAGACCCCTAACAAGATGGATTGGCACAGTGGCAGCAACAATGGGCTCAAGGGTACCAGCAATTGTGAGATTGGTGTAGGACTGGATAGTTTTGTTTTGTTGTGCATAGGGTCGCTATGAATAGGAACTGACTCAACAGCACCTAACACTATAGGTTTCATTAGTATTTCTTATCAATATCGTTGATACAGACAAATACAATTTTGCTGAAGATAATTTTTTTTTTAAAGTAGCTACAGTCCTGGTGTGGCACTGCAGGATAATATGCTGGACCACAAGGTCAGTTTGAACGGCAAGGTTGGAGGTTCAAGCCCACAATCTGCTCCTTGGAAACCCAATACTGGGTCACTATGGATTGGAACCAACTGTACAGAAATTAACAACAACAACAACAATAGCTATATAGAGATTTTTTTTTCCCGGACGCTTCAAACTATTTAATCCAGTCTCTGGAACAGCAATGTAAATGCTTTGTCTAGGAAAGTTCATACGAATCTTTCTTTAAAACTGAGTATGTTCTGAGCTCAGTTATCCTCCAACATCTGCATCTCATCCTGTGTTTGGGAGGAGCATCACAGAACTGGCCAACACTCCCTTCTGTTACATGAGGGGGCTTCAAAAAGTTAGTGGAGACATGGAATTCAAAAGATAATAGAAATTTTCTGTGAACATTCGGAAGGCCTCTTGTGCATAAGATTGCCATGAGACAGAGCCATCTCCATGGCAACTAAGAATAACTGGTCACTTTCGAGGGATTGAGAGCAGTGCCTATGGGGCCAGCCTGCCATGGTACGAACTGGAGTTCTAGCAGTTATCAGCAGTGGCCTTGGACAATTTAATCCCAATGCCTTGGTTTCTGCATCTGTAAAATGGAATTAATAATGTGATATAAGTACCGTCTCATTGATTTATTGTAAGCCTTAAATAATATAAAATTTTATAAAGTACTTAGAAGAGTACCTGACACAGAGTAAACCCTAGTTAAGGTTAGCTTTGTTGTAGGCAGTGTTACAAAAGACATTGGACTACCTAATAGTCCCCGCTAGAGAAACAGCTTTTCTTATATTGTGTTCCAGATTTCAGGAGATGGTGAAAGTCCCAGAGAGCTTCTAGTCTGGTGGTGATGGTGGTGATGTGCTGTGGAGTCGATTCTGACTCGTAGCAACCCTGCATAGAGTTTCCGAGGCTGTAAATCTTTACGGGAGCAGAAAGCCTCATCTGTCTCCTGCAGAACTACTGGTAATTTTGAACTGCTGACTGTGAGGAGACACTACCAGAGCTCCTTTCTTCTAGTCTAGTGGTTCTCAATTTTCAGCAAACATCAGAATGATCTAGAAGGCTAGTTAAAATACAGGCCCACACTCCCAGAGTTTCTCACTTAGTAGGTTTGGAATGGGGCTGAAATTTGCCTTGCAACCAAGTTCCCAGGTGATACTATACTTCTGATCTGGGTATCACCCTTTGAGAACCATGTTCTACAACATATTCCCATTCTATAGACATGGGAACAACAATGGGCTCAAGCATTACAACAATTGTGAGAATGGTGCGGGACCGGGCAGCGTTTTGTTCTGTTGTTCATAGGGCAAGCACAGACTCGATGGCACCTCAAAACACCATAGAAATGGAAGCTGTGGCCTACACTGTTAAGTGCATTGGTCAAGGTCACTCAGAATCAGGGCTGAGACCTGAAGAATGCTGACGGCCAGGCTAGTGCTTGTTGGATACTGCTCAGCCAGAAGAACAAGTTCTTCCCAGACATGTTGAGTAAGCTGGAGGACCCTCACCTTCATAGAAGTATGAAAGAGCTTTCCCACATTGGCATAGCAGCCACTGGGAAGCTGGGTTCCTGCCATCCACTTGAGAGCATCCTGGATGTTCTTGTTATCAATGAAGATGAATTCTTGAGCCTGGCTAAAGCATTTGGTAACAAAAGCTGTCAACCTACGTGGGGGAAAAGGAAACATGGCTTGAAGCAGATTTCCTGGTGAGGATGCAAAGGGTCTCAGTTTTCTCTGGTGTGTGGCTCTAGAAGGAGAGTTGAGGAAACATAATGCCACAGGAAGCTTGGGTTTTAATAGGCATGAGAAGTGGGGAGGGCATGAGATCAGAAGGATGAGGGACTCAGCCATATGAGAAGCTGAAATCAACAATACCAGAGAGGTGGAGGGCTGGGTGCAAGAAGGAATGGGAAAAGGGAGAGAGGGGAAGGACAGTTCAGAGGACTCATTGGGAAATAGGGAATCTTACCAGGTGTTTCCATTTTCATCCTGTTCCCCAAAGGCACTGTATGAACCATTGCTGTGCTTATACGTCAGTTCTGTCTGGTACCCTGGGAAACCAGATGTGGTTTTACATCAAAGTGACAACTTCAGGACACCCCCATTCTCCTCAAGAACCTGGATATCTCAGGGGGTGGGACATCCCTGTATTTTTTCAATCTGTCTATCATAGACCCAGAGGGAAAAGAAAAGCCAAGAAAGAAAGACCGCACCACCTTACCGTTCTCCAAGAAACCAGCTGCTCGTGATCTGATTTCCTGAGTCAGCAGCCCTGCCTTCTCCAAGTACTGCAAGACATAGATGATGGGGGCAAACATGACCATGTTCTGCTCCCCACATCCACTTGGCATCTGCACCAGATTGTCTAGGTTCTGTAAGGCTGTGCCCATAATGTCTCCTGGGAGCCAAAAAAAAAAGATAAAGAATATAGAGGTCAGGAAAATAAAAACCACTTAAGATTTTTTTTTTAAATCATAAGATTTTATATTTAAAAAATCATTCATTTAACAAACACATATTAGCTATCATTGAATAAGGGTTTACGATGTGCTCTGAGGATACAACAATAAGACAAACACTTATTCTCCTCAGAGCTCACAGAGGCCAAACAACTCCAACACATTCCAATTATAATTCATTACTAACAGTTAGAATATAGGACTATAATTCAACATTGGGTATGTAAAAGATGCTAGATATGCAGAACCATATGCCATTGAATCCATTCTGACTCCTGAAGATCCCATGCGTAGCATGAGTAGAAGTGTGCTCTACTTTGTTTTCCTTGGCTGCTTTTGTTGGAAATAGATCCCCACACCTTTCTTCCGAGGTATCTCTTGGCAAATTAAACCTCCAACTTTTTGGTTAGCCACCCAAGTTGGGCATTAACTGTTTGCACCACCCAAGGACTCCAGTACCTAGGACACCCAAGGGAGTTCAGAACTTTTCAGGAGACATGTCATGGATGGGTTATACTTTATACTCTAAAAATTATGTTTTATTACAGAAAACCCAACTTCTAAATTCCTCCACTGCATATGAAACATCACCCTCTAAATCCCTTCTAAACACACACAATCCTGACACCCTTTCCCAGATTATGTCTACAGACCCCTCTATACACTTTATAAGCCATCCAGCCTGACATAGCATCTCATTAATATCTGCAGTTTAGCCATTGAAGTAAATTCAAATCTATGTTTCAGGAACTGTACTAGGAACAGAAATGAAAAGGGTACAGCTCTTGTCCTCAGAATGCAGTATGGAAGACAGACATATACAGTAAACTACAGAAAAAGAAAACGAGCTATCCCAGAGATAGGAATAAAATACATTGAAACTGGGACATTTTGGCCTGTAAAAGCCCTCGCAAGGGAGTAAAAGAGTAAAGGAAGAACCCAAAATTTAAAAGATTTCTACTATATGCTATGTATCATGCTGAGAATTTTATCTATATTGCATTTAATCTTCACACCAACCCTGAGAAAGTTCATGCTATTATCATGTCTTACAGAAGGGGTCAGAATCATTAAATAATAGATAATATTCTAAGAGTCGTACTTCTCAGAACAATCACCACAAGAGATCAAAGGGGTAGCAATCACCCAAAAACACAGTTAAGGCAAGAAGGGGCAGGAAAGACAGTTGAACAGAGATGGAGAATCCAGGGAGGAGTGGGAAGAGTGTTGTTACACCGAGGAGACTGCAGCTCATGTCATGAACCATAAATAACATGTATGAATTGTTGAATGGGACTAATGTGCTCTGTAAACTTTCACCCAAGCCACAATAACATGCTCAAAATGCAATAAAAGAGCATTGTTAAACAACTTGTCCAAGGTCCCATGTCTTGACATGGTAGAGCTAGGTACTTTACCCGGTTTAATATGATTTTCAAGTGTACGCTTTTCTATTCACTCCCCTCCTTGCCGACGGTAGTGCAGTGGCTTTGCCTATGGAAATATGTTTGTATCTTTCCTAAACTATGTTCAGATAGGTGAGTTCTTAATTTTTTAAATGGCTGCTGCAAACCTTTTGTCCTCTCTATCCAATTTCTAGACTACCTAAGCCTAAGCTTTGGTTACCTTTCATTTCTTCCTGCCCAGACTCCTTTCTGTGTTTAATTACAGTATGCATCTAATACCATCTCTAATGTTATCTGTGCTCTGTATCTCTCCACTATATAAAACAATCTCTTCCTTCATCACTACTTCTAATTTATTGCACCTTCTTGCAGAGGGGTTTACACACACAGCCCACTCCATACCTATGCAGCTTCCAACCCCACTTGTTCTTTCTCAGCCAAGAATCTCTAGCTGCTTACCCAGAACAGTAACATAAGCCTTGGTTGAATCAGGGACAACATCCACAGGGAGTTCCAGAGAGATGGATTCTGAAGCCACCTTACCTGTGAGACAATAAAAGGTGAAAATAGTGTGGGTTCTCAGGCCCAAACCACACAAAACCTTTCCACAAACCAGAGCTCTCTTTTACCAGAGTTCTTTTACCTATTCATAGTGATTTTTGCTGAAAATACATTCCAAAGAGTGTCATGATCCCTGCTGTTCTTTCTCTTCATTGGCCCCAGAAAAGGTGGCACCCCTACACTATCTTAGTCCTTCTACCCTATACATTCCTCCTTTTGCCTATGAGAATCTCTGCCGCCTAAGGGTTCTCACCACCAACTCCCCATCCCCAACCCCAACTCGACTCACCCTTTGGGCACAGCAGTGAGCTGTGTGTCTTTTCCACAAGGACTCCCTCCGGCTGACGTACAGAGAGACACAATCCGGTGGAAACAGTGAACATGAATGTCAGGGCAAGTGGTAAGGAAAGAATAGGAAGCGGGGGCAGTAGTTGGGAGAAGAGACCCTACCTGTGCACTGGGCTTTACTCAGGACTATTGAGAACAAAGCTTGTTTTTAAAGCTCAGGACTTTATTTTTGACCAAATAGGACGGACCTATTGGTATACATCTTTCTGAGCAAGGGTAAGATTAGGAAACTTGGAAGAGGAAGGATTGACAATGGGGATTCATAGTGGGATGGGAGGGGGAGCATCTATGATGCTTTAATGATGAAGTTAATGATTTTGGTAAGGGAAGTTAACATTCCTTGCATGTCTATAATATGCCAGGCACTGTGGTTGGGATTTCATAGATCAGAGGTATGGGTTAGGTAAATGGCTAACGTATAAAGGGGCCAGGGAAGGAGAAAGTTGAAGCTACCTGGTTGGAGTTGGAGTAAGACTTCCTTGCAAGACTAACTGGTATGGTTACGGTCCTGGGTTGGTTGTTGTCTCTACCTTGGAAGCTGGGCCTGCAGAAACCTTACCTTGACCAGAACTGGCTTGATAAGTGTATCACTTTGACCCTTTGCTGGAACAAACCCCTTCTGACCTCCACAGAGTTCATTGCTGTCCAGAATCTCAGTAGTAATGGTAAAGTTTATGTGACCTGAGGAGAAAGGAGGAGGAAGGAATGCCTTAGTCGTATTGCCAGAGGCACCAGTGATATCTTTTCTCCTCTAGACCATTGCTTCTTAAACTTAAAACCTTAAGTTTAAAAACTTAAACTTGCTGTCGAGGTGACCCCAATTCATGATGAATGACCCAACAAGGTTTCTCTCTAGTTTTTTCTTGCCTATCTGCCACTTCCCTCTCTTACCTAATTTGATAGCTGTAATATTCCAGTGATAGGTTTTTGCTTCATCAGCACAGAGACAGCTGGAGGCCTCAGAGTGTGCCCAGGATTCCACATGGTACTCATCTGATTTAGCCAGGTTGGTCTGAACCTAAAAGGAATGTTTGAGAGAAAAGGTTTGAGCAACACAGAGTACAGACAGAGGCTCAGAAAAACTCAGTAGCAGAGACAATGATATCTCATCTCTTTCCAAGGGAAAATCCAAATGCTTCCAATTAAGCCCATAGGGAGAGTGTGCTGTGGTTCCAATGCCGACACCACCTCCCTGTATCCTTAGCTCTCACCCTGATGCAGTCCTTTAGGTAATTGAAGATGGTGGCAGTAAGGCGAAAGGATTCCCCACGAACTACTGAGTAAGGGAGAGTCAGGTCAACAAAGAATGGCTTGAAAGCAGTTAATCCAACAGTGGGTGAAAGACCAAAGCCTGTGGACTGGGAGGTGCAGAAAGTCATGGCCTTCCACTCGGTGATGGCATCAGGAACTGTGACGTGGATAGCCTCCTTCCCGGTGTGACTGTGGGAAGACAAGGGCCCATGTGAGGTAGAAGGAGAACAGGACAGGAAGAACATTTGTAAACTATGCTATATGTTGATCTGCAGAAGTAAATATTTTCCTATTTATTTTTTCTTACTGTGGTAAATATATAAGTAACAGACCATTTGCCATCTCTATATTCTTCACAGTTCAGTGACATTAATTATGTTCCTTATGTTGTCAGCCATCACCATTCACCAGTCCCAATTTTTTATATCACCCTTAACAGAAGCTGTCTCCTAAGCATTATATCTTTCTTTCCCCCTTCCTTCCACCCACTTCTGCTAATCACTGATAACATTTGGTCTCTAGACACTAGTCTGTTCTAGATATTTCATATAATCATACCATATTTGTCCTTTTGTGATCAACTTACTTCAGAAGTTTATTTGTTGTGTGCAGAAAAGTGAAGAGGCAACCAAACGGAGGGGACTTGTGAACTGCACCATCTGAATCTTGGGACTCATGAGTTAAGATGTACAGATATGGGAGAAGGGGAAAGAGTATGTGTGTGAGGGAGTAAGTGTGGGTGGCTATGTGTGGGTGTGGAGGAGTGTACAAGTATATCTAAAAGAGGGTTGTTGTTGTTGTTGTT
>NW_006408846.1:1924528-1925259 GCF_000296735.1 Chrysochloris asiatica
GTCTGCCCCTGGCCATGTTTTTACTGATGATATGGAGCTTTTCCATCATCTCTTTCCATAGATGTAGTCAATTTGATTTTTGTGTATTCCATCTGCTAAGGTCCATGTGTATAATCATCTCTTATGCTTTCTAAAGAAGGTATTTGAAATGAACAAATCATTGATTTTGCAGAATTCTATCATACAATCTCCAGCATCATTTCTATCACCAAGGTCATATTTTTCAACTACTGATCCATCCTCTTTGCTCCCAACCTTTGCATTCCTATCACCAGTAAAGATCAATACATCTTGATTGCATGTTTGAACAATTTCAATTTGAAGAAGTTGGTAGAATTCTTCCATTTCCTTTTCACTGGCTTTAGGGGTTGGTGCGTAAATTTGAATAATAGTCTGTCAGTTTGTCGTACTGTGGTGGCTTGTGAGTTGCTGTGATTCCCGAAAGCTATGCCACCAGTATTTTAAAGACCAGCAGGGTCACCCATGGTGGACAGGTTTCAGCTGAGCTACCAGACAAAAACAGACTAGGAAAATGGAGTGACGGACCACTTTCGAATATTTAGTCACTAAAAACCTTATGAATAGCAGAGAAACACTGTCAGGTATAGTGCTGGAAAATGAGCCCCTCAGGTTGGAAGGCACTCAAAATGCAACTGGGGAAGAGCTGCCTCCTCAAAGTGAGTTTACTGTGCTGATGTGAATGGAATAAAGCCTGTCGGAGTAAAGCCCGT
>NW_006408846.1:1929972-1952490 GCF_000296735.1 Chrysochloris asiatica
GAACTGCTGACCTTGAGGTTTGCAGGCCGATTTGTCACCACTATGCTACACCCTGTGAATCTATGAGGATATGTTCTTATGGTTTGTGAAAGCAGATCTGCAAGTAATGGGCAAGAACTAATGTCAATATGTACTTTTTAGTTTGTGTGGAGTAAGTATGCACTTTGTACACTCTGATAATGTGAATATGTATGGATTTGGGGGGGAAAACCACAATGTTTTGTGGTAACTACATATATAGGGAGCCCTGGTAGTGTAGTTTATTATGAGCTAGGTTGCTAACTGTTAAATCAGTAGTTCGAATCTATCAGTTGCTCCATGGGAGAAAGATGAGGCTTTATGTTCCTGTAAAGATTTACAGTTTTAGAAGCCCTAGGTTTGGAACCAACTCAATGGCACTTAACAACAACAACAATTTAACAGAAGTTCAGTATCCTCTAAGCAACAAGTCTCCCTTTCCCTCCTCATCTCTGCCCCTGTTGACCACCAATAACTTTGATCTGTATACATTTGCTTATTTTAGATATTTTATGTAAATAGAATCATACAATTGTTGTCCTTTTGTGACTGGCTTCTTTGACTTTGTTGGTTGGTTTGTTATGTGCCATAGTCAGTTCCGATTCATAGAGACACTGTACAGGGTTTCTGAGGCTGTAAATCTTTATGGGAACAGAAAGCCTCATCTTTCTCCCATGCAACAGCTGGTAGTTGCAAACTGCTGGCCTTGAGGTTAGCAGCCCAACTCATAACCACTACAGTACCAGAGCTCCTGGTATGGAGCTTTTAAGTACAGATTATATCTTCCTTGCTTTTGCAATAGCAGAAGAATGAGGTATGCTCAATATATACAATTTTATGATGGTGGTGGTGGTTATGTGCCGTGGAGTCGGTTCCAACTCATAGCGATCCTGTACAGGGTTTCCGAGACTGTAAATCTTTATGTGAGCAGAAAGCCTCATCTTGTTCCTGTGGAGCAGCTGGTAGTTTTAAACTGCTGAACTTGCAGTTTGCAGCCCGATTTGTAACCACTATGCTACTGTTGTTGTTGTTGTTGTTGTTAAGTGTTGTGGAGTCAGTTCTGACTCATAGTGACCCTGTACAGGGTTTCCGAGGCTGTAACCTTTGTGGGAGCAGAAAGCCTCATCTTTCTCCTGTGGAACAGCTGGTAGTTTCGAACTGCTGACCTTGTGGCTTGCAGCCCGATTCGTAACCACTACGCTACCAGAGTTCCTTCATTATGCTACTAGAGCACCTTAATTTTATGATACAGACCCTAAAATTGGATTTCTGATTTATTAACATATCAATTTTACCTAGCCTATTGTTTTCAATGGTCTATCATGTGGTAGCATGAATCAGGCCTTCATTTCTCTTTATGGCTGAGTAATATTATATTCTATTTATATACCACATTTTATTATCCATTTATCTATTGATGGATATTTGGGTTATGTCTACCTTTTAGCTATTGTAAATAATGCTGTAATGAATAGTGATGTACTAGTATCTGTTTACATTCTTGCTATCTCTTCTTCTGTGTTTATACCTAGGAGTGAAATTATTGGACCATATGACAGTCCTATGTTTAACATTTTGAGGGACTGCCAAACTGGTTTCCATAATGGCGGCACCATTTTACAAGCTCACCAGCAATTGATGAGGGTTTCGATTTATTCACATCCTTGCCAACACTTACTGTTTTCTTTCTTTCTTTTAATCATAGCCAAATCAGTAGGTATGAAACATGGATTTGTTTTGAGTGGTTGTATATAATTGTAAAAAACATTCAGGGAAAGTAAATACCCCATTTAACTTTAACTAACTAACTTCAAATTGGATTCATCAGAAATAATCTGATTCTGAGTTCTGTGCTCACTCCACTGTGTATAATCTTGCTGTAATTTGAGGCACACGTACCCAATGGGAAACAGATCCCAGATCCAGGTTTCTGGGAAGTACTGGCGGACCTGAGAGTCTCCTGACTGAGGTGATGAAGAAGATGACCCAAAAGCCTCTCGACGAGTACCATCACCTGCTGAGGAGATCAAGAGGAAGAGAATTTTGGAAAACAGATTTCTGTTGTGAAATGAACAGAGATAGATGGACCACCAGCAACAAGCAGAGCACCTCTGGTCCGAGACATGAAGGAAGGACTACTGAGGAACTAACTACTCACAAAAACCATCAACTGACATGACTGAGAAGGAGGTTTGGCCAGGGAATGAGTAGATGAGGGCTTTAAGCTTCAAAGACCGTTGTGAAACAGCCTGTGTCTACGATCCATAATCCATGATCACCCTAAGGTTGGAGGTTCAGTAGACGAACAGGAGGCAACAAGGGAGCTTTCAGCGTTTCTTGACTTAAACACCACAGTGAATCCATACGCCATTACGGTAGCTTACCTCCACCCATTGCAGTGGCATATTTTGAAGACCTCTGACTGCAAACTACTGGCTTCTTGATCTTGGCATTGGACAGTATTTTCAGGCCCACACCCTGAGAGGCACCAAAGAGACCAGAGATTAGAGAGTTAAGGTGGTCTCCTTCTCTACAAAAGCTACTGCCAGGAAGTCCACCATTAAAAGATTGAACCACCGCCTTCTTATTGCTGATAGATTAGTGCTTATTGCCATGTACTTAGCTCTCAAGATTTTTTTCATTTCCAGTCAGTGTAAAAGACTTTCAATTAAATTTAAGTATATTTAATTCTTCCAAATATCAATTACTGTGTTCTTATTATTTGATTTACTCTTAACTTTCTGCAAGCAGAGATCATACTAGCTCATTCAATTCAACAGAAAAATATTAAGCATTATGAATGGTCAGGCATTAGATAGAAACAATGATGAACAAGAAAGTCCCTGATTTTACAGATCTGTTAGTCAAGACTTAGGCCATAGAGCATATAAAACCTCTGCTGACCTACCTTCTTTCATTTTTCTTCTTGACTAATTCCATAGAAATTATGAGATCACAGACATGGGTTTGGAGACCACAAAGCCAGGGATAGTGGGGAGAGTCTAGACTTTACTTTTTAAGGCAACTGGGCAACTTCTTTAGGCATAAGGACCAAGAGAGGCTACCTTACATGCCAGGAGCTTCTTTTAGGATTTCATCCCGGCCAGTGCTCACATCGGCCTCTGTTTTTTTAGGTATGAGCTTTCCTTTCCTTCCTGCCACTCTTTCTATAAGAACAAAATGGGAAAGAGCACCTACCTGGAAAAAGCTGAAAAGGTCCGTGCCTTCAGAGAACCAGGGCTTCCAGAAAAGAGAATTCTTGCTCCAACGCCCTTCAGGCACGGGGTCAATGAGGGGTTGAGGAAAGTCCCATGGGCCAGATGCTGGGCACTCATTATATTCAGCCACCTGGTAGGGGTAGTGACCATACCAGAATGGGAACATCCCATAGACCTAAGATGAGAAAGAAAAAGAAAAGAACATTTTGATAAAAAGTGAAATTAGTTGAGAAATGTCTTTCAGATTTTGGTGCCACAGTTTACTACTATTGTATTATTTGCTTCATTACTTCAAAATTCTTCCTATATATATTCGATCAAAACCACCTTTTCTATTCTTTATATTTTAATCTCTACCCCACCTTTTGGAGTCCTGGTATGGTGCTGTAGGATAAACATTCAACCCAAGGTCAGTTTGAACCACAAGGTCAGTGGTACAAACTCATTGGCCGCTCCTCTTAAACCCTATACAGGGTCATTATGGGTTGGAACTAACTAGATGGCACTTAATAACAATGCCACCACCTTTTGTAATAATCCATCATCCTTATCCCCTATTTCATTCTCTTTGACTATTGCTGTCTCCATATTAACTATGCCCTTCATACACCATTATTTCTACCTTGATTTCCACACCAGCAATTCTGCCACTTCATGGTGAACCATTTCCCTAAGACTTTCTCTTCTGCTTTGTAAGATCCATCTTTTATTTTGTCTAATAGTCTTCTATGTGAACTCTCTCCTTCCCACCTGCAGATTACTCACAGAGCTATTGCTCAGCTCTCGCTCTGGTCTAAGTAGTGTGACACTCTTATCCACTGCCCGGACTGCACACAGGGACCCGGGAGCTGCCTGCAACTCTAGTTCCACATCTGCTCCTGGAAGTTGCTGGACAGGTGAGAAGCCAAGAGAAACCTGGGGAAGGGAATGGTGTAACTTAGAAAGGAGAGTGGGGAAACAATATGACTTAGATCATCAGTCAGCATACCCCAGCTTTGGTGTCTAGTCCACCCTCTCCCCTTTTATTTATTTATTTTTTTGTAAGCTCTAACTACAGGGTTGCTGTGGGTTCAAATCGACTCAATGGCACTTAACAACAACTCTTTAGGATTGGTCTCTTATGACAGAGTTGGGAAAAGTATACACAGTATAATGATAAAAATTTTAGAAGACAAACAATATGTAAAAGAGAACCTATGAAATAACTACATAAAACATGTGATTTCCCAGAATGACTTTTTTTTTTAAAGGAGAAGCAGGTGAGAGGCTGGCTTTAGTTAAACATTCTATATAAATATAACATCCAACTTCAATATAATCTTATTTCCTTGCCCCTGTATTGTCTCCAACCCCAACACACACAAGGTCTTTCTTTAAGTTCAACTCTTTTCTTCATTTTTCTCAACTGCCATTTTACCTGATTGTCAAAGCACATCTCTACTGAGAACTGAACTTTGTCAGCTATTACACCTCCACTGGGAAAAATAGAATAAATGAGCAGGGAAGGATCAGGGGCTAGTCTGGAAGTGAAGGTCAGTGAGAGAGAGAAGGATCCTTTTGGTCCTGAAAGAGAAGAGGAGGACACAAGGGAATGAGAGAGTATACTCATCAACCAATCACCTCCACCCACAATTTGCATTTCTTATTGGGTCAATCATATGTATGCCGCTTTTCATTTTCCAATCTTCTAGCATTATTTTTGGTGCTCTTTTCTCATTCCTCTAACAAAAACTTTTTCTGGACTCATTCCTTTCTTGGAATCAGTTAGGCAGCACTGACTTTTTGTTTATGGTGATGAAAATTTGGCAATGGATATTGATGATTAATGTAATTAATGTCAATAAATTGTATACATCAAAAAAATTCAACTGACTTATACAATGAAAATTATACAATATTGCTGAAAGAGATTAAAGAAGACTTAAATAAATGGAAAGATATACCAATTTCATGGATTAGAAGAATTAATCTTATTAAGATGTCAATATAACACAAATTGATCTACAGATTCAATGAAATCCTGCTCAGAATTCCAATAGCCTTATTTATAGAAATAGAAAAACTAAACTTCAATTTTATATAGAAAAGCAAGAAGTCTTGAATATCTAAAATGATGATGAAAGAAAAGAATAAAGTAGGAGGACGCACACTTCCTAATTTTAAAACATACTATACAGCTACAGAAAGGTGCTCTGGTGGCTCAGTGGGTTAAGTATTAGATTGCTAACTGCAAGATTGGGTCTCAAATCCACCAGCTGCTCTGTGGAAGAAAGAAGAATCCATCTGCTCCTATAAAGATTAGAGCCTTGAAACCCTATGAGCAGTTCTTTCTACTCAGTGCTCTAGAATTGCTGAGTCCGAATTGACTCAAAAGCAGTGGGTAGTGAGTCATATAGCACAGTAATCAAAACAGCCTGATACTGAAATTACAATAGACACATAGACCAAAGGAATAGAATGGAAAGTCCAGATTTAAATTTACACATCTATGGTTAGATGATTTTTTTTTAATAAGGATGCTAAATCCATTTGATGGGGAAAGAATAGTCTCTTTAATAAATAATACTGGAAAAATTGGATTTCCCATTGTACAAAAATGAAACAGGATCCTTGCCTCACACCATACATTAAAACAAATTCAAAATGGATTAAGGACCTAAATATGCAAAGTCAAACCCTAAGATTCTTAGAAGAATCCCCAGGGGGCAATGCTGTCAGGACAAGCTTTCAATAATGAACTATCCAATATAATAGCAAAAGTACAAACAGCAAAAGACAAAATAAATAAATACTTTTATTCATCAAAGGAGTTTATAAAATAAGTGAAAAACAAGCTACTGACTGGGAGAATATCTTTAGAAACCATCTATCTGATAAGACTAATAGACTAATAACCAAAATATATATAAGACTTTGACAACAAAAAGACAAATAACTCAATTATAAAATGGGCAAAAGATTTGAATAGATATTTCACTAAAGAGGACATTTAAATGGCCACCAAATACATGAAAAGGTACTCAGATCCATTAACCATCAGAGACATGTAAACTGAAATCACTATGAGATACGATTTCACTGAGCACTGGACCAAAAGTTTGGTGGCTCAAACTTATCAGTTGCCCCAATTGGAACTGACTTGATGACACTTAACAACACAGGGTGACTAAGACAAAAATCAAACAGAAATTAACAAATGTTGGTGAGGGTATAGGGAAACTGGAAACTTTATCCATTTATGGTGGGAATGAAAATGGTAAAGCTGCTGTAAAAATTAGTGTGGAGGTTCCTCAAAAAACTAAAAATAGAACTACCATATGATCTGTCAATTTCACTCCTAAGTATATACCCAGAAGGCTTGAAAACAGAGACTCATAAAGAGACTTGTAAACCAATGTTCATTTTAGCACCTTTCACAATAGCCCAAAAATAGCCCATCAGTAGATGAATGGATACACAAAATGTGGTAAATACACACAATGGAATACTACTCAGCCAGTAGGAGAAATGAAATCTTGATACATACTACAGTATAGTTGGAGCTTGAAGACATTATGTTAAGCAAAATAAGCCAATCACAAAAGGACAAATGCTGTATGAACTCAATTATATAAACAGACAAGAAAAGGCAAATATATAGAGACCAAATTTATTAGTTGTAGCCAGGTATGAGAGAAAGGGGGCAAAAGGAAGGCTCATGTTGATGGAAAATTACATTGATTGAGGATAGTTAGCATGACTGATCACTGTAATTGCTGCTGATAAGTTATACACCTGTAAAAAGTTTAAGTGGCAAAAACTGTGTGATAGATAAATTTACAACAATGACCAGAAAAGAAAAGTAGCAAATAAGGCTGATTATGTACAACCAAATATCTCATGGGATTTGGTTCCTTGGTTTGGAGGTTTAGAGTTTTAGAGGTCTCATGGGACATCCCAATAACTAATAATATGGATAGTACTTCTGTTCTACCTCCTAGTTCATTGTATAGTGTTTGGGGGTCTTAAAAGCTTGCAAGTGACTATGCAAGGAATAATTGGTCATTATTCATCTGAAACAACAGAATAAGAAGGAGAGTCAGGAAAAGGATGTGAATGTAAAATATGTGGCTACTTGCATTCATGAACAACTTCATCTTTTACTATGAGACAGAACTGAATGGTGCCCAGTTACTATTACTGAACACTTGATCAAAGATTCCATAGAAGGATCCTGATCAAAAGGAGGGAAATGCAAAACAGAATTTCAAATTTTTATGGACTCAAAACTTTCTCTAGCCATGGAGGGTGAATGAACCCCTTAAACCAGTGATAATCTTTAAACCTTAAAGCAAAAATATCATCTGAAGACTTCTTAAAACCAAACAAGAGTTTAGTTTAACTAGTAAAGAATATCTACCTTGAGCATCATATTCTCTTAAGAACTATTGTAGTTGTTGTTAAGTGCCATCGGGTAGATTCCAACCCATAGAGACCCTGATAGAATTTCCAAGGAGCAGCTGGTGAACTTGAACCACCAACCTTGCAGTTCAAATGCCTTTGCAGTCTGGCACATTATATGAGATCAAATTGACAATAGCAATTTGAGAGATTAGATAGGAACCTTAGGTAACAGTGAATTTATGTTAATGAAGGAGGAACAACTCAGCTAAAAAAGGGTAGAACAGTTGTACAACTTGAAGAATGTCATCATTGTCACTGAATTGTACATGTATAAACTATTATATGTCTTGCTGCATATAGTCTCAACAGCAAGATAAATAAAATTTAAAGAAAAACTCCCACTAAATTGGCAAATGTTGTATTACATATATTTTTTACAATAAAAACAACAACAAAAAATACTTTCCTTTTCCAGTAGAACCCTCTACACTCACCTTTCTTCTTAGAGTTCACAAGTTTCTGCCCTTCCATCTTCAAATTCCCTTTTCCTATTAACTACGGGAGAGATGAAAATAATTAGTACAGGAGTTATGGGAGTTTAGCCTTGACCTTACTTCTGGAGCACCCCTGCATTCCTCCCTGAGAAGAGGCTCCTTTCATAATTCCAGAGTCTAGATTAAAACTTCACTGAGTATCCCTTAGCTTGTCCAATGCAGGATGGTGCCAACAAGTCTTGATGGGTTTTCCTCCAGTAGAAAATGCTTATGAACCACACCAGTAGGGGGAGAGGGAGAGGAAATGGTCATTATTGCCTTTGGATCAGACAGCATAGAAATTATTCTTCATGATGATTCCTCATGAACTACCATTTCATGAAGATCTCCAGGGAATGAATCTTTATAGATAGATTTTATTTGAACATAATCATCATTATTATATTAGAATCCATCTTCATGACCTTTTATTATTATCACTCAATTCAAAATTTAGTGAAATTAGTGTACTTCCAACTGTCCTGAGCCCTTCTGACACCCAACTATCTGGGGAAAAAATCTGCCCTAACTCATTTGAAACATGATTCACTGAAATTGCTCCTAGGCAGGTTGTCATTTCAGACTTCTGTAGCAACTCAGTAGTTGGTTCCTCTGGCTCCAATATGGTTCCTCTGGCTCCAATATGGTACTCAGCCTTCCCCTCTGCTGAGCCCCAAGCTTACTTTTCTCCCAAATCTCTCCACAGTTCTGTCTTGGAAGCATTACTTTACAACTGAGTTGTGATTTTCCTTCCTAGGAAATAATTTACCCTTCCTCATTCTGGTGTGCCCATCTTGATTTGATGATCCCAGTAACTTAGAAGACACTGGGTTGATCCAGTGAGACTGCGAGGATGATAAAGGATGAAAGAGAAATCCTGGACCATCACACCTGAGGTCTGTTGTTGTTAAGTGTGGTCAAATCAGTTCCCACTTGTAGCAACCATATGTACAACAGAATGAAACACTGTCCTGTACCATCCTCACAATTGTTATTATCTTTGAGCCCATTGTTGCAGTCACTATGTCTTGCTCTTTTTTGCTGACCTTCTACTTTACCAAACAAGATGTTCTTCTCCGAGAATAGGTCCCTTCTGACAACATGTCCAAACAAAGTCAGGTAAAGTCTTGCCATCTTGCTTCTGATTATACTTCTTCCAAGACAGATTTGTTTGTTCTTCTGGCAGTCCATGGTCCATTCAATATTCTTTGCTAATACCATAATTCGATGCTGTCAGTTTTTTTCTTTCTTATTCATTGTCCAGTGTTTTCATTCATATGAGATGATTGAAAATACCATGGCTTGGATCAGGCAAACCTTTGTCTTCAATGTGACATCTTTTTGAAGCAGGTTTGACTATAAAGTTTTTGATATCTTGATTGCTGCTTCCATGGGCATTGACTATGGACTCAAGTAAAATGTAATCCTTCATAACACTAGTCTTTTCTTCATTTATCATGTGCCTTACTGGTCCAGTTGTGAGAGTTACATAACTTTAATTCTTTACTGAGTCCCTCCCTGATTAGTGCAAACAGTTAACACATTTGGCTGCTGAAAGTCTGGGGTTTCAAGTCCAACCAGAAGGGCTTACAAAAAAAGAAGGCTCTACTTTTGGAAAATCAGCCATTGAAAGTCTAAGGAACATAGTTCTACTCTGACAAATATGGAGTTGCCATATTGGAGTATTTGTTTGTTGTTGTTGTTTTTTCATCCCTGCTATCATCAAAACTGCTAATTTTATACATTTTTTTTTTTAACTACAAAATGTAACTCTCCTCTCCCCCAATGTAGCTCCTATTGATGTCAGTTTTAACAAAATAGAACACAGAATGAGAATGTTCCCAAGTCCTCTCCACCCCTCTACTCCCCATCCCCCTTTGGGCACTGGCCAGTAACATTTTCCTGTCTTATTAATTCCTTGTATTATTTTCCCAAGTGATTTCCCTGGATCTTGCTCAAAATCTTTTTTTTTCCTATTTTTTTTTTTTCTTCCATTCTCTATACCTGTATTTTGCAATATGGTAGCCACTAGCTACACTATTAAAACAAAACAAACTTACTGCCATTGGGTTGATTCCAACTCATAGTGATCTAGACAGGGTTTCTGAGGCTATAACTCTTTATAGGAGCAGCAAGCCTCATCTTTCTCTTGAGGAATGACTGGTGGGTTTGAACTTTGCAGATAGCAGTCTAGTGTTTATCCTATAGCACCACAAGAAAACTGTGATGCATACCTGTATTTTATTAATGTTCATTTTACATGTGCAGTTTAATTTCTTAAGTATGGCTTCTGGAAAATTCGAAATTACATATGTGGCTTATGTTACATGTTTACCTAGATAGTCTAACCACTTGCTCTGGTTGACTCGGTTATTTCCTTGCCTTCCCACCACATTTTTACAAGTCCCCATCTCCCAGCCTCACATAGTAGGAGAAGACCACTTCTTGGTCAGAGCTTGCATCAGCTGGATCAATGTAATAATCCACCACCACGTCCTGGGGCTGGCCACATTTCAAGATGCCATTTAGCCGATGGATGCCAAGGAAGCTGCGGGTTGTGTTGTAGAAGGGTTGCAAATGTAGGTAAGCATTCTGGTAGTAGCGAGGCACTTGCCCTGGATTATATACCATATCTTCCATTTGGAACCTGCCCTGAGGGATAGAGAGAGAGAGGGTGGGGTGAGGTTGTCTTTATAACATGTATTCCCAATCCTATTAAACCCATGGACTTAGACTGCTAACCTGTAGTCCAGTCAAGGGTGGGTGAGCAATTCCTAACAGTAGTGTGTGCAACAACAGTTTGGTTTGTAGGTCAGTGAAATGAGGGCTTACTTAGAGTTGGAAAATTGTGAGGTCGTCCTGGTGTGGTGCTATGGGATAATGCACTGAACTGCAAGGTCGTTTGAAGTGCAGGGTCAATGGTTCAAACTCACTAGCGCTCCTTGGAAACCCTATATGGGTCATATGAGTTTGAACTGACTCAATGGCACTTAACAACAACACTTATACCTTCACAGACTGATGACTAGGGGATAGGTAAGCATGAGTAAGATTATATTGAATTTAAAGGCGATATCTCAAGATTTAGAAAATTAGATATAGAAGAAGATAATAAGATTGAAAAATAATTCTATCTGAGCTGAGTGATTGTGTGATGTTTAGAGTAAAGAAATTGTTAAGTTAGCCACAAAACAAATATGTGTTTGTTTAAGTAGTGTGGTTGAATGACAGCACTTGTGGCTTCAGTTCTTCACTGCTCCCTGTATCAACACTCTTTGTCAAGTAACCTTGAAGTGCCCTTGGGCTCAGCCATGTGACTTGCTATTAGGATTAAGATGTTAGTACATGAAGCAC
Source organism: Chrysochloris asiatica (assembly GCF_000296735.1). Lineage (NCBI taxonomy): Eukaryota > Metazoa > Chordata > Mammalia > Afrosoricida > Chrysochloridae > Chrysochloris > Chrysochloris asiatica. The sequence continues at coordinate 1,941,479 of NW_006408846.1, forward strand.
CAAGCCCTAGCACATGCCCGCATTTGCTCCTCCATTCCTGCCACGAGAATACACCCAAGCTATATTGCTGGAGTCCTGGTGTGGTGCTGCAGGCTAATGTATCAGACTGCAAAGTCGTTTGATCTTCAAGGTCTGTGGTTCAAGCTCACCAGCTGCTCCTTGGAAACCCTATACACTCAACGGCACTAAACAACTTAACAACATATTGCTGGAGCAGGAGAGACATGTGGAAGACCAGCATAAAGTCAGCGGACTCATGGACAAATGAAGCAGCCCACCAAGGCTGGTGGTGGTGTTGTTGTTAAGCGCCGTGAAGTCGGTTCCAACCCACAGTGACCCTGTATAGGATTTCCAAGGGGCAGCTGGTGAGCTTGAACCACCGACCTTGCGGTTCAAACCAAGGCTGGTAGAGCTGCCTATCTAACTAGGCCAGATACTTGAACAATAGATGCTCATTATATGATACTGAAATCTTGTAGTTGTTTTTTAGGCAGAATTGTTGGGGCAGTTGATAATTCATATAAGTTGTCACCCTTATTGTTGTTATTAAGTGCTGTTGAATCGGTTATGACTCATAGTGATCCTACACAGGGTTTCTGAGGAACAGCTAGCTGGTGGGTTAGAACTGTCAGTCTGTGGTTCTCGGTCCAGTGAGATCCTACAGTGCTATACCAGGAGTCTCCTCGATAGGTTATCTACAATCTGGGTCTTTTTCCCTGACACTTTTGTGGGTAATGAGGAGCAGGGACAGGGGAACAGGGAGAAGACTTGACACTGGTGCCATCTTTCCATCTCTACTCGATTTCCCACGAGTCAGGGGCCAACTGGATGGAAGCACACAATTGCAGCCATAACAACTCTGATTTCATAGATGTTGTTGTTGTTGTGAAGTGCCGTTGAGTCAGTTCTGACCCATAGCAACCCTATATAGGGTTTCCAAGGAGCAGCTCGTGAGCTTGAACCACCAAGTAGTTCAAACGGCTCTAGTCTGGTACATTAATCCACAGCGTCACACAATAGGGCCAGATAATGATGGGGATAAACTGTAAGCTAAATTAGTGGAATTAACAATTTTGATCTGAAGGGTTATTTATTTTATTTATATTAAAAACAGGAAGAATCTAAAAAAAAATTTTGTGTGTCAACTGTGGAGCATGACTGGGGAGTGAGAGTTATAAAATTTAGGGGAGGGAGGGTATGAAACAGGAACATTTTGAAATTTGACTTCAGGGGAGCCTTTCTTGCTGGGAAGCTGGGTCCTCCTCAGTGCTTACCTCCAGAGAAATATCTGTCCCATTCCAATGGACTGTGTCCAGCGTGAAGTGAACAAGGCCATTGTTGTCAGTAATGAGAATCTGGTTGATGGTTCCATTTAAGCCATAAATCACCAGAAACACTGAATGCTTCTTGAGCAGGGTGTCGTCATGGCCCATAACTCTTATCTGTCAGCGGGAAGACAGGGGTAGACCGGGGCGTAAAGGTCATTAGGCCATTAGAGTTTGATTCGGAGTAGGCTCAAGTATGAGGTAAAGTGAGGTAAAACTCTAAGAATACATTTCAGGAAAGAGTCCAGAGAAAGATAAATGAGATTTAAAGGTGGGAAATTAGGATCCATGAGAAACTAAGAAACAAGTAGACGTTTCTTAGCTTGGAGCAAAGGTAGATGGGTCACACAGCTAATAAAACTGTAGGTGAGTTTCTTGCACAAGCCCCTTCCAAGACTGTCTACATTATTTTGACTTTTGTTCTTTCTTTTTTTTAAACAGAGCCTCTTTCCCTTACAAACTGCATAACCCCCAGGCTCTAGAAATATCTGGATCTACCCTAGGCCTAGAGAAAAGACGACAGAAATAAGTGAGTTTAAATATATACAATATTATCACGTTCATTAGTTGTCTGGCAAATGAAGAAGATAAACCGGAGAGAGGAAATTTTAATATTTTTAAAGAAAATACTTATAGTGCTGTAAATGGCTTTCAGCCCAGAAAAGTTTGCTTAAAAAAAAGTTTGCCTACATGCAGGAGCCCAGACCAGATTTCTCTAGAACCTTTAAAACAAATCCAAACCCGTTGCCAAGGAGTTGATTTCAACTCAGTGACCCTGTAGGACAGAGTAGAATTTCTCCATAGGGTTTCCAAGGTTGAAATCTGGTGTGGTGCTGTTGGTTCATGTGCTTGACTGCAAAGTTGGTTTGAACTGCAAGATCAGTGGCTCAAGCTCACTAGCTGCTCCTCAGAATCCCTATGCAGGGTTACTATGAGTCGAGATCGACTCAACGACGCTTAACAACAACAATCTTTAAAGAAGCAGACTGTCACATCTTTCTCCTGTGGAGCTGTTGATGAGTTTGAACTGATGATCTTTGGGTTAGCAGTCAAGTGTTTTAACCACTATGCCACCAGGGCTTCTTTCAGAACACTTACAGGTCTTAAATTCAAAGATCTGGTCATTAGAGGATGAGCTCCTGGCATTAGGAAGGGCACTGTAGTCATATTAATATTCAAGGTGCATCTAGTGTGGGATTAAGGTCAGCACAACATAGTAATCAAGAGAGTATATTCTGAATGCAGGCTGCCTGTGTTTGATTGTGTTGTTGTTGCTGTTGTTAGGACCAATAAGTCAATTCTCACTCATTACAGGATTTCCAAGGAGCAACTGGTGGGTTTGAACCACCGACCTAGTGGTTTGCAGTCCAGTGCTGATCCTACAGCACCACACCAGGACTACCACTTACTAGCTGGGAAATCACTTAGTCACTCCAACCACTCACCAGTCACTCACCAGCTCACTAGCCGCTCCTCAAAGACCCTATGCAGGGTCACTATGGGTTGGAACCAACTCAACGGCACCTAGCAAGAACAATAGTGCCGACCATCTGGTGCTGTTACACAGATTAAATAAAATAATACATGTAAAGTACTTAGAAAAATGCCTGGCAGTAAACTAGCTATTATTGGCACTGTAAGATAAGCACTGGTGTGGTGCTATGGGCTAATGTGTGAGACTGCCAAGTCGTTTCTACTGCAAGGTTGGTGGTTCAAGCTTACCAGTGGCTCCTTGGAAATGCTATGCAGGATCGCTATGGGTCAGAATTGACTCAACAGCACTTAACAACAACAACAAGATAAGCACTGGACTGCAAGGTTGGCAGTTCAAATCCACCAGTCACTCCTAGGAAACCCTATATAGGGTCACTATGAGTCAGAAGTCTTGATGACACTAAGTAACAACAACACAGGAAGGAGGTAAAAGTGGGTGGTTAAGTGTTCTTTATCTATGTAGAGTTTCAGCATACCTTCCCACTGAAGGGGAAATTGGGATAATAAAAGTTATTGGTGTCTTCAAAGACCATTGATCCTATCTGTGAAGAAATGTAGACCTCCTGTGTGGTATTGGCCTCCACACCTGCAGAAGAAAACCAGATGAATGATGATCTAAATGCCACATATCTTCATCTTCACACATTACATAAATAGCTCTGAAAGGATGGTGCCTCTGGAACATGAAAACTGAACATATTTGGGGCTAAAGATTCAGACCAAAATTCTCCTCCCCAAACTACTGGAGAAATTGGCAGTGGATGGCAAGGTAGAACTTGGCTTTCCCCCTTGACTGTGAACTAGGAGCAGGCCATTCCCAAACACTGATTGTTGTTGTTGTTGTTGTTGTTAAGTGCCGTCGAGTCAGTTCCGACCCATAGCGACCCTGTACAGGGTTTCCGAGGCTATAAATCTTTACGGGAGCAGAAAGCCTCATCTTTCTCCTGCGGAGCGGCTGGTGGTTTCAAACTGCTGACCTTAAGGTTCACAGCCCAATTCGTAACCATTACGCTACCAGAGCTCCTTAAACACTGATTAAATCCTCTAATTAAGTCTGTCCCTGGAACAGCTCTTTCTGTCTTTTTCTGAAGGAGTCAAAGAGTAACCATCTTACCTGTGCCTTCCTCCACTACAGTAGCGACAATATTGACACTCTGGCTATATCTGTAGCTAGTGAGGTTGAAGGTAGACATGTCCACAGAGGCTGAAAGGCATCCAGCTTTGTCAGTCTAGAGAGGCAGAGAGGACAATGAGTGGGATCATTTCTATTTCTGTCTCTACCGCAGAAGGTAATAATTTCTGATCTCCATACTTCAGGTTCTCTAAAATGAAAGGACTCTCCTATATTCTAAGCAAAGAGTATGCACAAGCCCAAACCGATCTGTTGCCATCGAGTCAATTCTAATTCATGGCAACACCATGTGTTACAGATGCAGTGTTCTCTTGGCTATAATCTCTATGGAAGTAGATCCCCAGGCTTTTCTTCCTCAGCTCTGATGGGTGAATTTGAACCATTAACTTTTATGTTAATAGCTGAGTACTAACAATTTGCACCACCCAGTGAGCACTCAGTAATAAAGTTGGTTTGAACCGCAAGGTTGGCAGTTCAAAGTCACCAGTGGCTCCTTGGAAACTCTATACAGGGTCTCTATAAGTCAGAATCTACTCAATGGCACTTAACAAGAGTGATCTTATACCAGCATCTACTATATGTAATGAAGAAATGATTTTGAAGCTCCAGGATATGTGAAGGGGAAAAGAACCAACTATAGACTTGGAAAACAATATCTCACAAAGACTTAGGTTAATTTCTTGATTCCAAGACATATTCTGGTCAATTTCATTTGTTTAGGAAGAGACACTGCTTTGTTCTTTGGTATGAATAATGATCCTGCAGAACTTTTTGTACTTTGGGCTTTTTAACCCCTTTATTATATTGGCCCTATTTACTCTATGGGAGGTGTAAATAAGGTTCCTTTTTTGCATTGCATTTACTCACCTGTCCAGAGAGTTTCTTGCATTTGTCAGGCAGTTGTTCCTGTTCTGTCTCTCGATACCAGTAGGTATATGCCTTCTGACACATGGAAACCTGCACTGCCCCAAGCATGGGCTTTCCATAGGTGTACCTAACTCAGAAAAGCATGAGGAATCAGAGATGAGAAAATCCATTTGAGATCTGGCCCTCATTCCCTAAAATACTGTCTCCTTCTTCAGTAAAGCCTCAATCTTTGAAAGTGCTCTGACACTCCTCCTCGGCTCCAGCTCTTGTTCCCTTCCCTGCCTCACTCAGAGCCCTTGAATGTTGCTATTACACCATTACATGTAAGCACCATCCCAAGGACAAAAACAGTGCCTTTCTTTCTTCTTTATAAACCAAACTCACTGCTGTCGAGTTGATTCCAACTCATAGTGACCCTACAAAACAAGGTAGACTGCCCCATCATAGGATTTCCAAAACCGTAAATCTTTAGAAAAGCAGGCTACCACATCATTCTCCCAAAGAGAGGTTGGTGGGTTTGAACCAGTAATCTTTTAGTTAGCAGCTGAGTGTTTTAACCACTGTACCACCAGGGCTCCTTATACTTACTCCTATTGCTCCATAAGACTTAGAATTGTATTCTGCACAAACTAAATAACTGAGTGACCAGCGGACGGTAGTAACTAAAACACAACAGGAAGAATGGCTAAGGTATGACTCTCAACTACATAAAATATTCCTATTCCTACAATCCTTCTCCCCAGAGTACAACCTCTTCATTTCTCTCAAAATAACCATATAATCTCCATCAGATCCAGAATTTCTACTCTTACCTACAACAGATTTTCACTATGAAAGATTCCTCCACTGTTGATAGCTGTTTGGGTTCCACCACTTCCACCTCAAATTTAGGCAACACTGGAGAGAGTGGAAAGAGAAATGAGTGAAGAATAGGAGGAGAACTTAGTTGCATAGTGAACAGAGGGGTGTACAAATAGGGGTAATTAAAACATACAGAACATGATTAAGGTAAATGCTGCTGAAGTTATTAGCATTGTTTCAAAAATGAATAAGAAACAACCGAAATGCCCAGAATGAAAGAAGGGATAAACAAACTATGGTACATACACACAATGGAATACTATCAATCTTATAGAATAATGATGAATCTGCAAAACACATCATAATATGGATGAACCTGGAGGACATTATGCTGAGTGAAATCAGTCAATTACAAAAAGAATACTTTTGAGACCACTGTTGCAAGAAGTCCTAGTGTGGTGCTGTGAGATAAAGCACTGGACCACAAGGTTGGTGGTTTAAAATCACCAGCAGTTCCTTGGAAAGTCTATGAAAGGTTGTTATAAGTCAGAACCAACTTGATGGCACTTAACACTTAAAACAACAATTGTAAAAAGTGAAAAAAAACATTTTCACACTAAAAGAAACATTTTTTGAGGATTACCAGGTGTGGGAGGTTTTTGTTGTTAAGTACTGTTGTGTCAGCTCCAACTCATAGCAACCCTGTATAGGGTTTCTGAGGAGCAGCTGGTAGGTTTGAACTGCTAAACCTGTGGGTCACAGTCCAGTGCTTATCCTACAATGCGACATCAGGAGTGGGAGGTAGGCAAGGTAAATTACTGACTAGACTCAGGGGTTGTTGTTGTTGTTAAGTGCCATCGAGTCGGGTCCGACCCATAGCGACCCTGTACAGGGTTTCCGAGGGTGTAAATCTTTACGGGAGTAGAAAGCCTCATCTTTCTCCCGCGGAGCGGCTGGTAGTTTCGAACCGCTGACCTTAAGGTTCGCAGCCCGATTCGTAACCACTACGCTACGTAGGGAACCTTTTTTTCTGCCAAAATTTATAACATCATTCATGGGCCAAACAAAATTATCAACTTAAAAATTAGAATGCTATTTTTGGTCAAACATTTAATTAACTGGGCCTCAAGGTCGGCAGTTCAAACTCACCAGCCGCTCCTCAGAAACCCTATACAGGGTCACTATGAGTCAGAATCAACTGGATGGCACTTAACACCAACAATGCACTGGACCTCAAATTTGATTTGAACCACAAAATCGGTGGTTCAAACTTACCAGCTGCTCCTTGGAAACCCTATACAGGGTCCCTCTGAGTCGGGAGGACTCAACAGCACTTAACAACAATGTGATGACTAGAATTGCGGTTGACTTCGCAGGGCTAGACCAAATCATTTTGCGGGCTTTATTCAGCCAGTAGGCTGGACGTTCCCCACCCTTGGCCTAGAGGGTTGTTGTTGTTATGTGCCGTGGAGTCGGTTCCAACTCATAACGACCCTGTACAGGGTTTCAGAGGCTGGAAATCTTTACAGGAGCAGAAAGCCTCATCTTTCTCCCGCAGAACAGCTGGTAGTTTTCGAACTTGCTGACCTTAAGGTTTGCAGCCCGATTCGTAACCACTGCACTACCAAAGCACCTTAAAGCAACCGAGGTAATTACTGTTAAATACAATTCTGCCCTCCCAAAAGAGTCATTCCCAGAGTAGACTTTACTTTATCTTTGCTGATTGTGAGACAAGATTATGCCCAACACTTTGACCTACTAAATCTTCAACCTACCATATTCCTCCACACTGAAGGTGGCAAAGGTTTTGCCTCCAGCCACTGCCACGGTATAGGTGCCAAGCATTGCCTCTGATGCCAGTTGGAAAGACAGGTCTACAATGCCCTGCTCAGGCACAACTTCCAGCCACTGTGCGATTCTGTTGTTACTTGGATCCTGTGTCCAGTACAGAGAAATAGAATGATGTGCCTGCTTATTGGCTGCCCGCTTTGCAATGAGTCACCATGGTTTTGCATTGAAGGTAGACATATCTACAAAGGTTGAGAATATTATGCTTCTCATGACTCCATTGTACATGACCTCTGTGGTCTGTGTTCTGGTAAAAACACCTTCCTAGTCCTGGTGTGGTACTGCAGGTTAGTACGCTGGATGGTAAGATCGGAGGTTCAAGCTTACCAGTCGCTCCTTGGAAACACTATACAGGGTTGCTATGAATCGGAACAGACTCAACGACACTTAACAACAACAACATGATTCATAATTTTCTTCACTGCTGAATAAAATAAGATTCTCTATGGATCCAGCCCACATTTGGGAGAAAATAGGTCCATGTGAGTTCAAATTATCAGACAGACTCCCTTATAAAGTGTTAAGATTAGCTACACGTTTCTTGGTTCCTACTAAAAAAAAAAAAAGCTGAAGGAATTCACTGTAATTTAATGGAAAAATGGCGGGAATCATGTGGGAATTTGCCCTTTCAGTTTCTTCTCTTCTAAGAAAAATAAACAACAACAAAACACTTGTTACATGGGTACTCATGTAATCAGTCATTCAACTGTTGAGCGTCTATGACAAGGCTATTGACTAAGACTAAGAGGACTACAGAGCCAAGGCAGGTTAAGTGGGCATGCTATGGAAAAGGAACTAGAATCAGAGAGGATGTGGTTGCAGCAGAGATTGATGTCCTGGTCTGCAGAAGTTTAGGTCTGAGACAACAGGAGGGAAGAGGCAAAGAACAGACACAATCGCTGGTAGGATTGTGAATTTCTGAGTCTGGGCTAAGATCTCAGTGTCATTTCTGGATTTAAGGTTTGGTACCAACCAGGCTTCTATTTTTCCTTCTGCACAACTGACAGAGAAGAAAAAGAAATATCTACTTACCTGAAGCTCCACCATGGAGTACTGCAAAGGAAAACCAGAAAAGGTGGGTTAAGGCAGGATAAGCAAATAAGTATAAGTTTGCTGAAGGCAACAAGTTCATTCTCCTAACTCTATTGCCCATCCATTCTTTATAAATGGTATCTTTGTGCCCTGGTGAGATTAATAATGGAAGCTTACTAGGTTTATTAGAACAAGGAGATATGACATTTCCTCAAAAGGATCACCAGTCTCCAAAAGATCTGAAGAAATGGAGTTTCAGACCCTTTAGTATCTCTAAGTGCTCTGTAAGACAGCTCTTCCACATTCCTTAAAAGAAAGCATCAGCTCCCAGAGGCTCACTAAACATTTAAACTTTTTGTTGGAAACCAATCAGCTTTTGTCCTCTCCTTATGCTATCTGATTACCACTGAGCTAAATCCATTCCAAATTTTTCAGTTTAAGAATTTGTTGTTATTCAAAAGAGTGCCATCAAAGGCTTATTCATAATTCCTCAAGAAAATGGTTGTTAAAGCCATTAAGTTGGTGGGGAGCAGATCACTGTGCTAGTAATCACCCTAACATTAATTTGAAACACAGGCATACGCTTACAATGGAGCAATTTGGCTAACACTGAACATAATCAAACTAGTCACTAATAATGACATCATGTGCTAATGTGTTACAATATGAGTGTTCCCTAAGAAATATCTTTGCCAGAGAAGTTTAGACAAAGTCTAAGTAAAACCTCCTACTCCTGGTGTGGTGCTGTAGGATAACCACAAGGTCAGAGGTTCCCACCCACCAGCTGCTCCTTGGAAACCCTATACTGCACAGCTGAGTCAGGACTGACTCGTCGGCACTTAACAAGAACAAAGGAAGACTTCAGATGTGATTTTTCAGAGGATAGAGGGACAAGTTAGATTATATGCTAAGGAAATGACCAGACAAATCAAAATAACTAGACTTCTTGAAAAACCAATTTCATATTCCAGGATGGGTTAATACGATGGGGCTTCAAAAGTTCATGGAAAAATGGAATTAAAAGATAAAGGAAATTTTCCATGAACTTTTTGAAGCCCCTTCATATCTACCTCTTCATAGCTTCATATCTTCATAGCTACCTCTCTCTTTCTTAAAAAAACAAAAAAAGAAACCCTGTCAATATAATGGGGAAAAAAAGAGGGGGTAATTATTTTTTGTTAAGAGAAACTTAAAAAACTAAAATGCATCCACTTGATTGGATCCTAGTTTGGAAAAAAAGAAACCGTCACAAATCATTTGGAAATATCTAATTTTTTATACTGGAGAACGCTGGTATGGCTATGTAGAATAAGCACTGGGCTGCTAACCACAAAGTCAGTGGTTCAAACCCACCAGCCATTCCTCAGAAACCCTATGGTGTTGTTAAGTGCCATAGAGTTGGTTCTGACTCATAGCAACCCTGTATAGGGTTTTAGAGGAGCAGCTGGTAGGTTTGAACTGCCGATCTTGTGTTTCACAGTCCAGTGCTTAACCTATAATGCCACACCAGGAGTCCCAGAAACACTATACAGGGTCATTATGAGTCGGAACTGACTGAATGGCACTTAACAACAACAATAGTAAATGATTGTTGTTGTTGTTAGATGCCATCGACTTAGTTCCGACTCATAGTGACCCTACACACAACAGAATGAAACGCTGCCCAGTCCTGTGCCATCCTCATGATTGTTGTTAACTTGAGCCCATTGCTGCTGCCACTGTGCCAATCCATCTTGTTGTTGGTGTTCCTCTTTTTCACTGACGGTCTACTTTACCAGCATGATGTCCTTCTCCAGAGACTGATAATAATATATCTGAAGTATGAGAGATGAAGTCTTGCCATCCTTGCTTCTAAGGAAAGTTCTGGCTGTACTTCTCCAAACACAGATTTGTGTGTTCTTCTGGCAGTCCGTGTTACTCTTAATATTCTCCTCCAACACCATAACTCAAAGGTAACAATTCTATGGTTTTCCTTATTCATCGTCCAACTTTCACATGTATATGGTGGTGGTTATGTGCTATGGAGTCAATTTTGACTCATAGTGACCCTGTACAGGGTTTCCGAGGCTATAAATCTTTACAGAAGCAGAAAGCCTCATCTTTCTCCCGAGGAACAGCTGGTAGTTTCAAACTGCTGACCTTGCAGTTCGCACCCCGACTTGTAACCACTACACTATCAGAGTTCCTTGACATGCAAATAAGGCTACTGAAAATATCAGTTTGGGTCAGGTGTACTTTAGTCCTCAAACTGACATTTTTGCTCTTGAATACCTTAAAGAACTCTTGTGAAGCAGATGTGCCTAATGCAATATGTTGTTTGATTTCTTGACTGCTACTTCCATGAGCATAAACATCGATATCTTAGGCATTAGTGAGTTAAAATGGACTGGTATTGGCCATTTTGAATCTGATAATCACATGGTTTACTATGCAGGGAATGACAAATTGAAAAGGAATGGTGTTGCATTCATCGACAAAAAGAACATATCCAGATCAGTCATGAGGTACAATGC